>NC_036250.1:11291050-11310648 GCF_002742605.1 Olea europaea var. sylvestris | reverse complement strand
TCCCCCCCCCCCCCTCCCCACCGGGGCTTCACCTTTATATTTCATCTTCTCTTTAGAAATATTAGATTCAGAATTCTTTCATAGTCCCACATAATGATGTTGCATCAAATATATATATATATATATATATATATTGCATGCATGCAATACTAAGAACAGGAAACGATGGCCTTTCTTTATATTTACTTTTTATCTTTTCTCAGTGCATCAATGCTATTCCAGTGCCACCAAAAGGTACTAAAATCCTAGATACAGCTCCTTAAACAAATAGTAATGGTGGAACAGAACAATGGCCTAGTAGAGCCTACTATCTCTGAATTCATACTAAATTAAGCGGCCAATTCAACTCTTCAATTTCAAATAGCAGGCAACAGTTACTGACAGTGGCTTATTATTGTCAGCTATCCCACAAGGCGCTCGACACTATAATAGCATGTGGTCTGTGCCTATATAAATGGAAATGCAGATTATCAATTAGCTGTTAATCCTAATCACTTTTACATATTTGATATATTCACCTTGCTAAATATTTATTTGACTAAAATAGTTACTTGGTACATTAGTACTATGTTCAAAATATCTTATGGCAGTTTTCACCTAGGTGATATACCATTGTTATTAAGCTTTTCACCGACTCTAGAGATCTCTATCCTATACTTCACATAAGCAAACGTTCGCGTATGAACTCCAAAAATATTCAGATTCATAGATGCATAGTTGTACTTACACAGTGTGGAATTTAAATAGAGAATTTAGAGTCAGCAAGCAATCTTTCCCCTTCTTAAAATTGTAAGATATATACACATTCTAGTATTCTGCTCATGTTTTATCAGAGAAAACTCAACCATCAATCATTTAGTGACCTCAAGTGAAAAATAAAAAAAATAAAAAATAAAAAATAAATGTCAAATTAAGGAACAACATGAAAATGAGGTAAGGTAATAACAAAAGTTCATAAATGCATGTCGAAGAAGAAGCAACTCCAAATACCTTTCCAACATAAGGGGCAATAAGCCATGCAAGAGTAACAGTCAGAAGGCCTGTAGCAAGCAAGATCCCAGTGCCTTCTACAGCCCATTTGGTTGCAGTATTTTCTGCAGCGGCACCTTCTTCCATGACCATATTAGTAGAAGGTGGTTCACTAACCACCTGGGACACAGTGGAAGAGTTGCTGTGAGGATTAAACCACAATGAAATTTCACTTAGCCTTTGTCTTCGAATTGCAGCAACAGCAACGGGATCTACACCAAAATTTGTTGCCAGTGGTGCAGGATTAGGCTCCCCATTCACAATCCTTTCCCTTGAAACTTCATACTCCTTCAAAGCACTCAAGACTTTTTTAAAGTCTGCAGATCTTATGTTTTTTGCCACAGAACCACAAATTTCACAGACGGTTGATCCATGGTTGATAAACCACTTCAGTGCACAAGCATAATGTGCTAGAGCAAGGTCGCTTTTGCAAGCACACCCTAGCTCAACTAGCCTGTCTTGGTTGTGATCATAACCCAATTCTACATCAGTACTGCAAACAAAAACATCGCCATCCGGGCTAATAAATTCAACAAAGGTAGAACCTTTTTCATCGTTTCTGTAACCAGAATCATTTGGCACATTTTTCAACAGGACTTTGGCATTAGTATTGACCTCAAAGTTGCTATTATTTACATCACAAGATGGTGGAGAAATACCCAAAAATCCCAGTGCAGCATCGCACCCTCCATCGGATTCAACGCATTGACATACTCGACAGGTTGCCAAACCCGCCTCCTTGTCTACAATATGATGTGAGGCAGTGTAAGATATTGACTCTTCGTTCTCAATAGGTAAACAACCTTCCTTGTGGCCTTCATCAGTTTGATGTGAAGTTTTCTTATCCATCACACTGGAACTTGTGCATTTATAACATGCAGTTTGTCCGTGCCAATACCAGTACAGTGTTTCAAACAATTATGAGAATGGAGAAAATTCCTAATCACAAATATCGAGATGGAAAGCATCAATATATAGTCCGATCTAAGTGTTGAAAGTGGTAAAGGAATTATGAAATATGTATTATGTGGAACAATAGGGGATCTGTAAGATAACTGTAAAGAAGGAAACTGGCTGTTGAGGTCTATTAGGAGTGACAAACAGTACTGAGACTTGATTACTTCTAAACTTCTCCTTAATGCTATGTTGGCTGACGACCAGATGCTCTCTTACTGCATGGCTGTAAAAGGAGGAAAAAAAATAATAAGAAATATAGAGGCTGAGTCCTTTTCTTGAACCAAGCATATATGCAACGCGTAATACTATCTACCACTTGTCATCCTTTAAAGTCACATATACCAGATAAAATCAGAGAGTATCTATTCCCATCCTCCCACCACCATTCCACCTAAAGGGGAAAAAAAGATTAAAAAATTTAAAAAAAAGAAAAAAAGAAAAAAAAGAAACACAAAATGCAAGGAGGGAGCTGCATTTCAAATTCTTATACAACTATTGCAGTAAATACTGTAAAAACTTAAAATAATGGGATACAAAGTTTAAAACTAGTGAATACATCTATATGCTTAGTTCACAAAATTAATAAACAATACAACATCTACAAAAGATTATAAATTCTACTAGAAGATGATGAATCAATTCTACTGCATTCTTCTAAGTTCTAACCATCTATCGTCATTCCATTACAAAAAACATAAATCAGCAGATGGAGCGGGTGTCATGATTCATGTCATTTTCTCTAAATTCAAGAAAATCTGTTGATTTACAAGGTTTTGGGTCTGTAAATTAGGGTTAGAAGTGTCCAGATGGAAGTCTATGTTGATAACTGTGGCTTCTTATATATGCAAGCTTGCCATTTTAAATCAATATAAATTGACAGTTGCTTCCTCACACATTCTATTTGGCACAAGAAACCTATCAGTTTATACTAGCTTCAAGCACAACAGATACTTAACAGCTACCCTGCTCTCCATCTGAAGAAGCTCAAAACCCAACGTCAATGAAGAATGCGTAATTGTGTGTCCTGATATCAAATACTTCATTGCAGGCTCTACTAACTTCCACAAACCGAATATGCTCATGTTGTGCATTCATTGTGGAGGTATATGCCTCAAAGCCTGAAAGGAGATTTTTCCCTCCACCTCATCCTTGCGCAGTCTCAAATATTGCCTTTAGAGAAACCAGCCCATAAGAGCATTATAAACTCAATTCATTTCCAGCATTTTTGATAAATTGCTCATTCTATCAACAGAGAAGTGGTATATGCAGAAAAACTGAATAAACGATGTTTGTTGGTAAACCTGTAGACTTTATTGGGAATAAGTCTTATCAAAATTATATGATCCTAATATTTCACACAAAATCTTATAATCACAATGCAGTTTAGAAATGATTGGATTGGATTCAATGATTCCAGAACAGTTTCTGAAGCCGCCGAACTAAAACTACATGTGGCAACTCTTGAAAAACACGATCAACCACAAAAAGTTCCGTCTCCAATGATCGCAGTTGGTTATCAGATATCTGATATAAACAATTTATTTCCGAAAAATCCCCACAACTGATGAAAAATGAAACAAACCCATCATAGAAAAAATGTAGCAAAATGCCAGAATTATCAGGAATTAATTATAGAGAACATCAACCAAAAAATCAATCAAAGCACATACAGCAAAAAATACAAACTTTGGCACCTAGAACAATAAATTTTGCAGAGCAAACACGAAATTAAAAGCATTACAGCATATGTTTTCAAAACAGAAAATTTAACATTTTCAAAACCCTTATATTGAACCCACCGCTAAAATTAATTGAATCAAAATCATATACATAAAACGAAAGAAATAAAAATTCGAAGAAACGAACCACGGAAAATTCAGTACATACAGTAAATAGTGTGAAATGCGTAACACAGAGAGATCTAACGCTTGCTGCTCTTTAACTTCCTTCAAATTTTGGGCACCCTTCACTGTAGGTATACTTTAATTTGTTTCGAGACCTATAATGCTTTAACTTTTTGTACAGAATCTCTCCTTTTACTCTCTGTCTCTCTCAACAGTGTTTTGGGTATCATCAATCTCAGCTTTTTGTGGGTAATCGGTGATGAGTGCTGACATGGAAGCATGTGTTTCTTTTTCTTTTTCTACCATTTTAGTCGGCAAGGCTCATTTCCCAGACCAACTAAGCCCCCGCCTCATGTGTACATTGTGTAGTGCTCTAAAGCGCGCACATTTGGTTCTTATATATTTTAATTCGTTTTGAATTTTATATATTTAATTCGTTTAGAAAACACCTTTCATAGGGGGTGTATGTATAATAATGTGATCAATCTATTTCGTTCCAAAGTGTGAATGATTTTTGTATTAAAAATTGTGTCAAAATTGGCATATCAAATCTCAATCCATTTTCATAACTTAAAAAAAAAAAAAAAAAAGAAGCAAATTGAGCCCAACGGATATCAAATTAACCTAAATACTCAAGCCCATGAATAATATTGTTCACGAAATATTTTTTTCTATTTAAAATTACCGCAAGTATACGGTCGTTAACAAGTAATAAAGTGGTTCAGTTAAGTCTGAATGTTGTCCCACAGAAATTGATTGGTTTAATTTTACATATTGTAGCCTTCACAAAAAGCATGGCCTGTTTTAACAAGTGATTCAATGTGTACAGGCCATGCTTTTTGTGAACTTCAGCAAAGAGCTTGATTCTTTCCAGCAAATTTATAAGGATGTTGCTGTGCTCTACAAAAAGAAGAGTATAAGTTTTCTGCTGGGGGATCTTGAAGCCAGTGAAGGTGCCTTCCAGGTTCTCACTTTCTCCATGATCTTTATTCATTTGATTTCTATTTTTGTACAGAACGATAATATTTGACTCATAAATGTTCATGAATCTCGGTGGCAGTACTTTGGGCTTACAGTTGATCAGGCACCTCTTCTTATTACAGAGACAACGTATGGTCAGAAATATCTCAAGGCAAACATAGAACCTGATCAGATTGTACCATGGCTAAAAGATTAAATGGTAATACTTCTAGTTCTTGTTATAAACAGCGAGTCAAAAACTTTTTGGAACTTATACTGTCAACTTCTTGCCTATATTGGAAGGAGCTGTGTGTATTTTTCTCGTCTCAGTTAACTTTTGTGTATGTAATTGTGTGCCTGTCTTAAAATCAGCATAATTTGAATTTTTGGTTTTCTTTGAATGGTTACAGGATGGCCAAGTAAAGCCATTCCTAAGATCAGAGCCGATTCCCGAAGTTAACAACGAACCTGTCAAGGTGGTAGTGACTGACAGCCTTCAGGACATGGTTTTTAACTATGGAAATAATGGTTTGTACGAGAAATAAATTAATATTTCTTAGCTCATAGTTTTAGTTTATGTTTTCCTTAGTTTATATGTTCTCTGAACTCCTGATTTGATCTATACTAATCCAACTATTAATATTTACCCTTTCTTGTATTCTTATTTATGATTCCATCCAAAGCTTAATGTTTGCCCAAGACTAGGATATGTACAAATTATCTTTACTTTATGTACCAAATTTGTCTTGCCAATATGGGCAATATCGGTTCTAAAAATTGAATCCCCCTTTTTAAAGGCTTTCTTACAGGTATATCCGTAGACTAAGGTCTGAATTTAGGTTAATTCCATCATTATCATGTTGCAGTTATGCTAGAATTCTTTGCACCTTGGTGTGGACATTGCAAGCAGTTGGCTCCAATTTTGGAAGAAGTTGCCATCTCATTTGAAAATGATGCTGATGTTTTGATTGCGAAACTGGTAAAATTCTAGCTTGTTTCTTGATATAGGACTCTATTGGAGTGCCATGTGACATTACATTAGTTCAATTCAGGATCTCGGATTCATGGATGATACTATAACTTTTCAACGATATCTTGAGAGAAATGGTGGTGCATAGCATTTACTGTTTGATTGAGATCCTACAGATCAATAGATATAGCGTTGTTGTCTTTCTGATCTCATCCTAAACTACATTTGGAGACACTTTTTTATTTATTATTATTTTTTTTCATGTTTTTGGTTATGTTGCTGTGTTCATTTCTAATCATTGTCTTTTTAAGAAAATATATCTCCATATTCAACTAAATCTCTGGTACCAAGTTTCAGGATGCAACAGTAAACGATGTCCCAGTTGACACATTTGATGTTCAAGGATACCCTACTTTGTACTTCAGATCTGCTAGTGGTAACTTGTTGTCTTATGAAGGGGATAGAACAAAGAATGACATCATAGACTTTATTCAGAAGAATCGGGATAAGCCTGCCCAAGCTGACTTGGCCAAACCAGAATCTGAAAAGTCGGAAGCAGTAAAAGAAGATCCCGCTAAGGATGAACTATGATGAGGTCAACTTACTTTTTATTTTGACAATACCCTTTCACATTCTTACTGTTCCCTATTGTTCACATCATTCTTTCTCCGTCTTTCTCTTTGCGTGCAGGCTTTGCTTGAATGCTTCCCATGGGAACTCCGATGAGCTTTCTACATGGTGTAGCAAATTTAAGTTTTGTAAGCAAGTTTTTGTCTGTATGTTTGTGTATTTCGCATTTTGTTTTCAAAATAAAGGGGGCGCTTCCTAGTTCTTCTTGTAGCATTAGGCTTCGGATTTTGTCTAGCTATCTCAATAGAACAGAACAAGTTACAATCAAATTTCAGATATCTCTTCGTGGTATTGCAACCAATGACCAAAACATGCTTTTATTTCTAGCTTACTGAGTGCGTAGTACAAATGGGATATGAAACGTATTAAGTGGGTTACCCATGGTAATTCACTGGCTACAAAACCATCGAGTAGCTTTCTTTGTTATAATCTTTTGCAGGGTATTTCTGTCTGGCACTGCAGTTCCCTAAAATGTGTTTGCATAGATTCCAATGATATCACAGCCCACAAATTCTAAACTAAAATACTTCATCTTATTGAAATAGTGCCAACATGTCCCGTTTGCCACACAAATTCTGCACGATTTTAAATTTTGAAAAAAAAAAAAAAATCTAGAAGGGGTTAAATTATTATAGCTTGCTGACAAGAGATAGGAACCTGATACCAAAGAAAATTTCCTTTCTTTCTTAATAGAATCCAGTAGACCAGTACAATCTAGCTTCTTTACCAGTCAGGACTTTATTGCTCGTGCCCATTTTGACCAGCTGGGGGGTGCCTGGCGTCCCTTTTCTTACTCCATTCGTGAACCCTCAAGTGTAATTCTGCAGCAGCAATCAAGAAATGGACACACTGTAGTGGAGTCAAAATGTTGAGAATTTCTTCGAGAGTTTTCATCCTGAGTTCATCTGCCATTTGCAAGACTTCCACCAAGCCTTGCTCCTTGGGTGCCAGGGTTGTGTCGACTTGTCCCTCGTCTATCTCACCCCCTTCCCGACTGACATCTCCTCCTCTCTTTAACTCGGACACAGCATGGGACATCTCGACCATGGACGAGTCTGTAATCGTCTCCTGATGCTTTGCCTGCTTCTCACTAATCTCTCTCTCTTCCCTTATGGTTTTCCTCTGTAATTCGTCCGCCTGGCTGAGTTGACTTGGTGAAATATCTCCCAAGTCACCTGTACTGACACCTCGTATCAACTCAGAAATTTGAGCCTCGAATTGTTGGCCCGACTTTGAGTACAACAAATGAAACGCCATACTTGGCCTCCAACCTCCAATCCAGAGGAAAGCATCCTCAAGAGAGGTTGTCCAGGATGGATTGAACATGGCTAACACATTGTGTTTCGCCCACCTCTCTTTCGCCTTGTAGTAGTGCTCGTAGTGCTGCACAACACGGTGGATTAGAGGAAGCAAAACGCTCTTATCAAATTCTTCCTTGGTAATGGTTCGACCATTATTCTCAAGCTGGTCGCGCTCTTTAGAGGCGGAGACAAGTTCTTCAAGATACTGGCTTTGCTCAACAAGCCAGCACTCGAAGAATTTGTGGAAAGTCTCGCGCTCTTCCGCCCCATTACTGAGGACTTGTGCCATATATGTAGCACTGTTAGGTAACACAGACATGGGGGATTCACTATTATATACCAAATGATCAATTCTTTGGCAGATACAGACACCCTGCAAAACCACAGCCAAATACCAGCTTTTGTTGGATGGTATACTCAAGTGCACTAGCTACACTCATCTATATTATATGATGGGAATTAAGTTCTAGGGGGGTATGATGTGAATGAATTATCCAGTTTCTGGAGCAGGGTTCATTGTACCAGGTAAGATGAACTGGAAATCTGGGGAACCACCCGGTTTCAGGTTCTGAGTTTTGCACATTACATAGCTGTTGACAGTTTTTTCATTAATTTTAAGTTAAAAAATTAATTTTAATCATACATTTTAGCTAAAAAATAAAAATTAGATTAAAATTTAAATTAAAGTCAACTTTTAATTTTAATCATACATTTTATGAATTCCGCAAAATATATAGTTAAAATTAATAACTGAATTTGACTTAAAATTAAAATTAAAAGCTGCCTTCTTTGTTTTCTTTTGAAAAGAAGACTGCAATCTCATGCCCCTAATCCATTGGTTATACAATATAAATTAAATGCTGACACATTCATTGCTATTTGGCCATTATACGACAAAAGCCATGTTACATATTTTGGAACTACCAAGACACACAATTTTGTTACATGCACCCCACCCCATCCCACCCCACCCTATAAATTACATGCACAATATACAGCAACTGCACTTGACGAGTCTTAGCCGGTACATGTTAAATTGATGCAAAGCTCTGATCATCAAGTTGAAATATTCATTTGGTTATATGTCTCAATAGTTCGATTTATATAATATTATGATTTCAATTCTACCACTCTTCTAACTTAATTGATTTATTATGTAAAAACATGACGCTGATGAGATGTTGAAAACAATCGTTAATATTTTCTTTTAGATATTGAAAATATCCTTTTCGATCATTTTCTTTTAGAAGAATTTTCGAAGAAAAGTATTTCTGATCAACTTAAATAAAAACTCTTCCAGTCATATAAAATACTTTAAAAAAATTATTTTAAAGTATTCTTCTAGCGTTAGAAGTAATTTTCAACATTTCAAAAACTCTGCTGAACGGACTTTTAATCAATTTCATTGCATTTATTATTGTTGGTATCTGAGACAATTCTCAATCTTGTCAATATGACGTCAAACTAATTTCTTGTGATGCTATTGTGGGTTAAGTGCTACAATGACGAGATAGCATAGCTGTGACAACGAAAAAATTAGTTAACACAAAGATTCAATTTGCAAAAACCTCTAAATGATTCACACTAGATTTATAAAGGCACGAAGGAAGAGAAGAGAGAGAATAACTTGTGAGACCTTTGGTGCAGTATGTTGGAATTTTTTTTATCGGAAATTGGTTGTGATCAATTCTAAATGATTATTTAAGTGGAATTCGTTATTTGGTGAATGAGAAATTAAGTCAAATGTAAACCGCTTAAATATTGAAAATTATTGGAAAAATCGTATAGAATATTGTGGAATATTCTAGAAATATATGGAGGAAAAATGTGGCTTTTCGTATGAAAGATCATGACTTTTGGTATGGGTATAATTAATGTCCAATAATTATGAATTTCAAGAGTTGTGTCTCTTGGTATAGTTTTGTCTTTTGACATACCTTTCCAACTACTATATATATAGACCCCATGTGTTTGAATTTTATTCATTCAAGAAAAGTCATAGATACCATATCATTTCATTCCAATTTACACTTTGGTTTTGCATAAAACATTTGCATCAAAGTCACGGTCACGGTCACGATAGAGAAGGAATTCCGTGCAAATTCGCTGGTCGAAGTCATTTAGAGTGCTTCTATGGCTCCACATGGTCGTTGTATCTTGGGAGATGATTGCCTAAAAATCGTTAGCACCGATGCGGGGCAAATTCATCTTAAGGACAAAGTGTCCAACACTTACCTTGACCAAAAATTCATCACTTGCATCTTCATCTTCATCCTCATTTTCTGATTTCCTTTTATTATGATTTGATTTCAGAAAATGATTAATATAATTTATATATTTATATTGCAAGGTTCAATCGTTCAAGAATCGAAAGAGAAAGTTCCACATTCATATTCTTAATAATCGGTAAATTCTCATTTTGCCTTATTAAATCCAATTTCAGTAAGTTGGAATACGTTTCGTTTTCATGCAAATAAACGATATGTTTATTGTGAATATAATATACACAATTATCGGTGTAATTTTTCAACAATCTTTAGATAAATTTTGTGTTGTTGTGCATAAAATATTTTGTTAGAAATTGAAATATATATATATATATATATATATATATATCCGTATCACGTATTGGAATTTATGCATGTTCGACTAGCACTGTGCACGACATCATTTTAAACTGTTGTAATCTGGATCGGCTGGTCGGTTATATCTCTGAACAATGTGCTGGGACCTTTAACTCAATGAGTGTTTTGTGAATGAGAAATTTTGAGTGGGCCTTGTGCAAAACTAAATATTCTATTCATAAGTCTTTGAGTATACATTCTTTTGTTTTACGTTCGGAAATTTGATAAATTGCATATTCAAATAAATGAAATTTATTTGGGATGAAAACAGTTTATTATAATGCATCTTACGGGTTGTCTCCTCCAATTCTGATTTCGCATGTGAACCGATGCCTGTTGTCGCCTGCTCCTAATTACACTCCATGTGCCAATCGTATATTTGCATAAGTCTTTACATGTTACATGGAATAATTGCATGAAAAATAATTTAGATTTGAAATTGGGTTTAGAAAATAATGGATATATGTTGTTCAAAAGGCAATAAACTTGTGCGTGGAATGAAGAAGAGAACTGAAAATCCATAACAAATGTTTCTGCTTTAAATCCATTTATAATGAATTTGCTATTGGAAATTACCAAAGCCATATTTATTGATATTGATTATGTCAATTCATAATAAAGAATTCAGTTTTCTTTTTCGGTTAATTGGTGGAAGTTTAAAAAGTGAAACGAGAACATTTAAGTTGGCCATGATGACTGTTCAAATCCGACTTCAGTTTCCTTCATCTTTCCATGTGTAGTTTATCCTTATGCATGTGATGATTATTGCTCAATTTATATAATTTGCAAAGGAAGTCCACTGATGAGAGATTCAAATAATTAGTGATTTATGAGAAGAGAATTAAAATTTGTCTTACATGTGGGTATGTATCACAAGGCCACTTTTGCATTAAGATATTGTCTAATTTTTCTAGTGCTACTGTGAAACATTCAAATCCAGATTTGTGATGTGGATAATAGTCTCTTGATGTTCCGTGAGTACGGAAAATTATGTCCTCTCATTTCATAGCTGCCAAATAAGGTAGGCTGCTAAATACGGTAAGTTGGTAAGCTGCCAAATACAGTAAGCTTTCATATACGGTAAGCTGCCAAATATAGTAAGTTGGTAAGCTTCCATATACGATAAGTTGTATATACAGCATGCGTCAATCCGATAAGTGACATATACGGCATAAAGTTGTAAATCCGGTATATGTCAATAGATTTTGGTTTGAAAATTATACAAACATTGGTTAATGATGATAGTCTCAATTAATTCTATGAAATTAAATGAGATGACTTATGCAAAATTATAGTTGTATAAGAGTGCAACAAAATGTGGTTTTGTACTAATTATTTTAAAGTGGAAATTGCTTGCCCAATTATTGGGATATGAAAATATCTCATAGAGTACAAATGGTGTTTATAGTTGGCAGTGATGCCGGATATCCTTGAAAATAATGATTGTAAATTAACATTCATTTGTAAAGGATAAAACTATCTTATGGAGAAAAAAAATTGTGAAGAATATTATAAAATATTCTAAGATTAATTCCAAAAGGTATGTCCTTTTGTAATGGTGTGACTTTGAGAACACAACTTGTCAATTTATGGTTGATTAATTCATTCAAATGTGAATATGGTGAATAAGGTGAGATGTACCTTACTATTTGACGTGAATAATATTATTTGTGAAATATCACAAATGAGAAAGTTACACATATTTGAAGATGCCTTGTCTTCTTCCTTGTTGAATTTGACTTCAATCGTAGAACCAATTAAATTGGTATATGCTTTAAAAGCATTGTTGGTCTATGTGATGACCTTGATTACTTTGGATAGTCAAATTAATATGGTTGATTGAAGTACAATTTCGAATGGAAAATGATTTTCATTTATGTGAATCAACGACCACTAGTTTGAAAGTACTCAAACTTTCAAGAAGCACTCGATCTGGAGGTTATCTAAGTGATAAATGATTGAACTATGAAAGAGTTGATAAACTCTAAGTTTAAAAATAACCAAAAAAAAATGTGGGGGTTATCATAAATACTTGAGAACTTATGTAAAAAGTTCAAGACATGTGGGTGCTATACTACTACTTGCACATATATTCCTAATTTAGGAATTGTGGGGGCCAATTTATTGTAAAGATATACTTTTCTGTACCTCTCAAGAAAATGGAAGAGACTCCATATGAGTTATGGAAATGTCGTCCTCTTTCTTACCAACACTTAAAAGTGTGGGGGTGTTTGACAAAGGTTGAGTTTTATAAGCCTAAACAAACAAAGATTGGTCTCAATACGACTGATTGCATATTTATTAGATACGCCAATAATAGTAGTATCAGATGTACACGTGGGTACCATAATTGAGTTAAGGAATGCGATATTTTTTGAGAATATGTTTCCTTGCAATGACAAGAAAAATGTAAGAGCATATGAAACTTCAACTGGGTCTTCAAATGAGGAAGAACCAATGCGTAGTAAGAGGGCTAGAACGTCCACTTCATTTGGTTTGAATTTTCTCACATATATGGTAGAAAATTAACCAAAGACTTTTGAAGAAACAATGTCTATTCTGGAAGTACCGCATTAGAAGGAAGCTATCAATAGTGAGATAGATTCCATAATGTAAATTCATACATGGGAATTGGTAGATGTACTTCTCGAAAATAAGCCTTAGGGTGTAAAGGAATTAAAACCTGATGGATCCATTGACAAATATAAGGCTACATTAGTTGCTAAAGGATATGGACAGGAAGAATTATTTTACTTCTTTAACTACTCACCTGTAAGTAGAATCACTTCGATAAGGTTACTAATTGTAGTTGTGGCAATACATAGCCTTGAGATTCACCAAATGGATGTGAAAATGGGATTCCTAGATGGTGAGCTAGAAGAAGAGATATACATGGAGTAACCTGAAAGTGTCTCTAAGTGAAAGCCACAAAGTTTGTAAACTTGTTGAGTTCTTATATGGATTGAAACAAGCTCCTAAGCAATGGCACCAAAAGATTACAAAACACTATTGTCAAATGAATTCAAGATAAATGAATGTGACAAGTGTGTATTCGTGGAAAATACACATAATGCCTATGCGATTATGTCTCTATATGTAGACGATATGTTGATGATGGACAATGGTCACGAAGTGGTGCTAAATGCCAATGAAATGCTTACGAAGCATTAGACATAAAAGACATGGATGCGGCAGATGTAATACTAGAGATAAAAATTTCTAAAATATTGGAATGAATTGTACTTTCCTAGTCTCATTATGTTGAGAAAATATTTTAAAAAAACTTGATATATTAGAGGAAAGTTTGGGAAAACCCTATTGACACAAGTCTACACTTGGTCAAAATAAGGGTGAAAGCGTATCACAACTGAGATATTCACAAGTAATTGATATATAATATTTATTACGAACTGCACTCGACCGGATAATGCTTTTGCTGTGAATAAACTTAGTAGATTCAAGAGTAATCCAAGCCATGATTATTGGGTGGCGTTGACAGGGGTCCTTAGGTATTTGAAATATACCATGACCTATGGATTACATTTCACAAGATATCCTGCGGTATTGAAAGGTTATTGTGATGCAATGATATACACTAAGTCTAAAGTGGATGAAATGTGATGAAAGCCCTAAAATGGATGAAATGGGATGAAAATCGATCATGATGGTTGTTTGGATGTACAAGAACAATTGGAATATTAGAGAATATCCATAAAGTTCAAAATGCATTGCAATGCTTTAATGATAATATTGAATACCCATGTAAGAAATCCACTAGTAAATATGATAGACTAGTGTAAGGATTTGATAGAAGTCCTCAAACATTATTTGGAATTGATAAAGCTTAGATAAAGCTAATGAGAAGCAGGTAGCTTCATGAGAGGATTTCTTAGTTGGTGACAATGTGTATCTATCAAATGAATCGATCGTTGACTAGCTAAATTTGATAAGATACTAAGTCACATGTAATGGTAAGTCTAGACATGTATGTCGTAGACATAATACCATAAGCAGTTGAACTCACTGGGGTGAACTTGTGGATCCATTTATATATGTTTATCAAGATATCAAGTATACTACATATCGAAGGGAATGAGATTAAGCCTACTGAGTAAGAGTCCTTATGATGATAACCCTACCTTGTTGATTGGAGATCCCAAAATCTTGGTTCAAAGGGACAACTAAATTATGAGGATTTCGTGAAGCACTTAGGAAACTAATTTCCTAACTCATTCCTATGATAACAAAGTGTGTTCTGCAGAGTGGTTGGAGGTTAAGATAATTTTTTAATGATTCCTATATCTTGATTAAGTCAAGTGGAGTAAGGCAGAATACTCTTAATAGGAGATCGCCTATGCAAGTGTAAAGTGGGGCCGCTTTAATGAGAATTATTCAAGGCTTGAATTCTCTAAATACTTGCAGAACTAAGACGGGTTCAGGGTCAAAATGAACCAAGTCATGAGAACCATGAACAGTTAATGGGAGATATTATGTGAGTACTATTGTCTTGGTTTACACCAACAACTGATGGTTCAAGAACATCACATTCACCAATTAGCTAGTAAATCCGATGATATTTCACCAAGGAATGTTCAAAACCATAAGCTACCTTATCTGATACAGTGTTTTTCCGCTCTCTCTACCAGTGTCTGCATAGACATTTGCATTAATTTTCATTCATATGGGGGATTGTTGGAATTTTTTTATCGAAAATTGTTGTGACCAATTTTAAATGATTATTTAAGTGGAATTCGTTATTTGCTGAATGAGGAATTAAGCCAAATGTAAACTGCTTAAATATTGGAAATTATTGGAAAAATCGTATAGAATATTGTGGAATATTCTAGAAAAATGTGGAGGAAAAATGATGCTTTTCGTATGAAAGATCATGACTCTTGGTATGGGTATGATTAATGTCCAATAATTATGAATTTCAAGAGACGTGTCTCTTGATATAGTTTTATCTTTTGACATACCTTTCCAACTACTATATATATAGACTCCATGTGTTTGAATTTTATTCATTCAAGAAAAATCATAGATACCATATCATTTCATTCCAATTTACACTTTGATTTTGCATAAAACATTTGCATCAAAGTCACGGTCATGATCATGATAGAGAGGGAATTTCGTTCGAGTTCACTAGTCGAAGTCATTTGGAGTGCTCCTATGGCTCGACGTGGTCGTTGTATCTTGGGAGATGATTGACGGAAAATCGTTAATACCGATGCGAGACAAATTCATCTTAAGGATAAAGTGTCCAACACTTACCTCGGCCAAAAATTCATCACTTGCATTTTCATCCTCATTTTCTGATTTCCTTTTATTATGATTTGATTTCAGAAAATTATTAATCTAATTTATATATTTATATTGCAAGGTTCAATCGTTCAAGAATCGAAAGAGAATGTTCCACATTCATATTCTTCGGAATCGGTAAATTCTCATTTTGCCTTATTAAATCTAATTTCAGTAAGTTGAAATACGTTTCAATTTCATGCAAATAAACAATATGTTTATTGTGAATATAATATATACAATTATCGATGTAATTTTCCAACATAGTATTTGTTAATCGTCTCATTTATAAACTTAAACTATTTGATAAGGTAATATTACGGAAAGGTATCTAAAAATTTTAATATTGTCATTTCTCATTATAAAATTTTTGCTTACAAAATATTAGATAAAAAACGATCCAATAAAGCATTAAAGATAAAACTTAAATTATATGTAATTTTTCTATAATAGTTTTAAGGTCGTATGTCCCGACGTGGATCCCCAATGAATAAAATAATCTCGACCCTTATATGTGTGTTGTGTCAACCTCGTGGTCTTCCATGCGAACATTGTAGCTCGGCCCTTAAGGCTTTCGACAAGACAAAAGATTTGATTTTCAAATCACATCACTACGTATTTTATGGAAATTTGTACGTACCAAGCTTTTTAAAAATTTCTTTCGTCTTCTCCTTGAGAACCCGAAGCCATTTATTATAAAGTGGGAAAGGTGTTAGGAAAATTGATGATTTACATCATCTAGTTTGTCTGTGAGCTTTCAATTGTATATAAAAACATGAAATCATATAAATGATTTTCTTATGTATTTACTGTTGGAATAATTAATTATTCCATATGTGGGCTTCACATTGGATTGCAAATTTTACGGGTTAGATATATGGCTCATAATGATATTTGTGTTTGGGCCAAATTTATTAAGTGATCAATTGGGCCTTTTACACCTTACGGGTTGTAATTAATTTGATGTGGTAATTTAAAGTATGTGGGCCGAAAATAAACCCTAATTAGAATTCTAGTCGTAATGGAACGGCTCAAATTATTTTCTATATATAAAGGTTAGGTCCCCTCTCCTCTCCATATGTTTTCATTAGCTTGCCCCATTGATAGCTAATATTTTTGGGAGGAGCAAGGAAGGGAAGATCTTGGCTGCTATTACAACTACTATTCATATCAACAATGGCTTCCGCAGGTATGAATTCGATTTATCAATTTATTATTTTGTGATTCTTAATTCTTAACATGATTACAATTAATTTAACAATTGGTATCAGAGCCAAACGTGCTAAGATAAGAGTCCTTTATAGGTTTTGTACTTTCAGGTTCGTTAAGAACGCAAATTCCAAGAAGTCACGGTTTAGCATGTTTAACATTGGGTTGACTTCAAAGTTTTCTTGATTAGTTGTTTAGCCCTTAATTTTGTACATTATGTACGGGTATTCTTCTACTTGGCATCAATTTACGTTGAATTTTGCCGCAGCCGCCAATCAAGATTCTGGAATTAATTTAAGTTTCTATCAGCCACCTTCCTCCTCCTTCTTTTTTCTGTCTTTCGCAGACGGTAATTAAAAAAAAAACAAGAATTTTACAGACAAACTATCACTTTAATTTTGCAAATCTTCGTTTTTATCCTTTTACATCAATGGAATAATTAGCCCAGGACGGTAGATTAGATTTAGCTAGGACCATTAAGGTCTGTACCAATTTTTAAAAGTTAAAATTGTAGAGAAAATACAATTTGTGGAATCTGAGGTTCTTGGTAGTCATAGTTCAAAAGTGATATTCACAGTGCTCAATTATTTGAGGTGCTAGAAACAAGAACATTATTTGAAAAAACTAGGTGCAGTGTCGACAGAGTAAAAAAAAAAATATATATATATATATATATATATATATATATATGTTCTCTGTAAATCGAGTTGAAGGTGGAGAAGAGGGCTCCTATTGTAATGAGTCAAGTCTCAAGCCCCGACTACAATTATCTTTAAGGGGTTAAATTTGAAATTTTAAAAGGATGGCCTTTTTAGCAATTTGGCTATTGGGAGGCTCTATTTGTAATTTGAACTAGGGGTCATATTGCAAATTCAAGATGGTTTTGAATTTGAATTGAGAAGGGGCTTCAAAATTGGATTTTGGAAAGGTTTTGACCCTAAAATTTCAATTTCAACCCAATTAAGAATTTTATTTAAAATTAACTCAATTAAAATTGTATGAAATAATAATAATAAAATTAATTGACGACTTTTGTATTATTTCATGCATTTAAATGTTGTCATTATTTGCGCGCTTAAATTTCAATTTTTTATATATTGAAATATTGAAATTTGTTGCCTATTTTGTCTCCAAATCACATATAAATTTGTCGTTTATCGATTAATGATTATGAATTGTACCATGATTATTATTTTGTGATTGAATTTTTTCTATGGGCCTTGTGACGATTCTTTTTTTCTCACTAAGAGAAATATTTTGAAATAAAAATGGGTGGTAGCTGCCAAAGTGGCACACTCATTATTATTTATTCGATTTTCTCTACAATAAAAATACATATATTTTTGCCCAACAACTTTTGATTTATTGCATATAATATCTTGCCCAAAGATGTTATTATATGTAATAATTTTGGAAAAAGGCATGAGAAAGTTAACGAGCTTATTTTGGTTTAGAAATTTCCTTCTGCCCAAAAGTGTTGGTATTTCGAAAACCCGTGTAATTTTGTTAACTAGCTACATGATGTGTTTTAAGAGTACCTTATAGCATGTTGTATTGTCGACCAAAGGTGACTTTATGATGATGCACCTAGGCTCTTACCGTAATAAAATTCATATGTTTTGATTTAAATTACGGATTATCTAATTAATAGCCCATATTAATTAGTTGGATATTTCATTATCCATTTGATTGCATGCATTAAGTTTGGATGATATTAAGAGTGTGATATTTTATGTTTCCACAGTTTATAATGCCTCATCTCTTTCGAACCAATTGTCTGCTATTGAAACATTGACTGGGAATAATTATGTGAGATGAAAACGAGACGTAGAAATAGCACTTCGTCTTTTGGGCTAGGATTTTGCAATGGAGAAAAAGCTTGAAAAATCCACAAATAAGAGTACCGTTGAATATGTAGCCGAGCATGAAAAGTGGGAAAGGGCTAACAAACTCTGTTTGAAAATCATTAAACGATCGATATCTGATTCCATTTTAGGTGCCATCCCTGATAATGAAAATGCCAAAAGTTTTATGGATGCCATAGGAGAAAAATTTGTTGAGTCTGATAAAGTCGAAACTGGGGATCTGATGGATGAATTTATGAGCATGAAATATGATGGTACAAGTGGTGTTAGGGAGCATGTCATGAAAATGATAAATATATCATCTAAGCTAAAGGCTCTTGACATTCCCATTGCGGAGCCTTTCCTGGTCTATCATGTTTTGAATAGCCTTCCTAACAAGTTTAATCAGCTTAAGGTTGCTTACAATGCTCAGCGGGATAAGTGGAATTTGAATGACCTCATAGCAGTGTGTGCCCAATAAGAGTATAATTTGAATGACCTCATATCAGTGTGTGCCTAAGAAGAGTATAGGATGCGCCGTGAAACTGTTGAAACTGTGCAATTAGCTTTTCAGCCATCACAGAATAAGGGGCCTTCTCATAATCATAAACCTAAGTTTCGTAAGGGTAATAAGTCCCATCGAAGTCAGCAGCATAATAATTTTAGTGGTCCCAAAGCAATTATAAAGAAAAATGATCAATGCAAGTTCTGTAAAAAGAAGGGTCACTGGCAGAAAGACTGTTTTAAGTTCAAGACTTGGTTGGAAAAGAAGAAGAGTTCTTCAGGTATTCCCTTGGCCTTAGTTTGTTTTGAGTCTTCTTTAGTAGACGTACCTTTGAATTCTTAGTGGTTAGACTCGGGAGCTAGTATTCATATTGCGAATTCCTTGCAGGGTTCATAAGCAAACGGAGGCCAAGTGAGAATGAAGT
>NC_036250.1:11256248-11290888 GCF_002742605.1 Olea europaea var. sylvestris | reverse complement strand
TTCTAAGGATAGAATGCAATGATTAGTAAAAGATGAGATACTTCCTTCCTTAGACTTCTCCGATTTTGACACCTGTATAGATTGTATAAGAGGAAAGTTAACTAAGTCTACGAGGAAAGGTTCGACTAGGAGTAATGAAATTTTGGACTTAATTCACACTGATATCAGTGGACCTTTGCTTTCCACATATGTTTACTTGATTAACGATAAATCACATGCACTTGAGAAATTCAAGAAATTCAAAGTTTTCAAATTGGAAGTAGAGAAACAATGTGGAAAAAGTATCAAAGTTGTAAGATCTGACCGAGGTGGTGAGTACTATGGGAAATATGACGAGTCTGGTCAAAATATGGGTGATTTTGCAAAATTTTTACAAGAGTGTGGAATAGTACCCCAATACACCATGCCAGGGACACCTGAGCAGAATGGTGTTTCTGAAAGACGTAATCAAACTCTAAAAGATATGGTTAGAAGTATGATGAGTAGAACAAATTTGCCTGAATATTTGTGGGGTGAAGCCTTGAAAACAGCTATGTATATTTTGAACAGAGTTCCAAGTAAAGCTGTTACAAAGACACCTTTTGAATTATGGACAGGACATAAGCCAAGTATGGCTCACTTTAAAGTTTGGGGATGTCCAGCTGAGGTTAGGATTTATAATCCATTTGAAAAGAAATTGGACCCTAAATCAATTCCTGGCTACTTTATTGGATATCCGGATAGATCAAAGGGATATAAGTTTTATTGTCCAAATCGCGGCACTAGAATTGTGGAGTCCATTACTGCTAAGTTTTTGGAGAACGATTTTGGAGATAGTGGGAGTTCCACATTGAGAAAAATTCTTGTTGAACCTAATCAAGTTGTTGTTCCAGTTCCTGTCATACAGGAAAGAGTTGGTTCCCAACCAATTGAAGTTGTTAATGAAGAACCGAGGAATCAGGAAGAATCTCCAATTCCTCAAACAACGATTGAATCGGTTCCTGAGCCACAAGTTAGGAGATCACAAAGGGAAAGAAGATCTGCATTGCCCAGTGATTATGTTACATATTTATTGGAGAGCGATTTTAATATCGGGCATATTGTTGATCCTGTAACTTATAATCAAGCATTGACAAGTCCTGAGGCAGATAAATGGATAGCTGCTATGGAAGATAAAATGAATTTCATGGAAAGGAATAAAGTTTGGGATCTTGTTGAACTTCCTCCAGATGCTAAGGCTGTAGATAACAAGTGGATCTTCAAAAGTAAATTAGATTCAAAAGGAAATGTTGAACGAAAGAAAGCAAGATTGGTTGCAAAAGGCTTCACTCAGCGAGAGGGCATTGATTATGTTGAAACCTTCTCCCCTATTTCGTCAAAAGATTCTTTTCGAATTATCATGGCTCTTGTGGCACACTATAATTTGGAGCTTCATCAAATGGATGTTAAGACAGCATTTTTGAATGGAGATCTTTCTGAAATGGTTTATATAAAACAACCTGAAGGTTTTGTTGTAAAAGGAAAAGAAAACTTGGTATGTAAGTTAAACAAATCCTTATATGGTCTTAAGCAAGCATCTCGACAGTGGTATTTGAAATTTGATGAGGTTGTGACATCTCTTGATTTTGTCGAAAATACTATTGATCAATGCATTTATCTTAAAATCAGTGGGAGAAATTTTATTTTCCTTGTATTGTATGTTGATGACATTCTATTTGCTAGCAGTAACTTAGGGTTGCTTCATGAGACAAAGAAAATGTTGTCTGCTAATTTTGAGATGAAAGATCTTGGAGAAGCTTCCTATGTACTTGGCATTGAAATACATCGTGATAGAAATCGTGGTTTATTGGGATTTTCTCAGAAAGCTTATATACAACGTGTTTTAGAAAGGTTTAATATGCAGAATTGCGCACCTAGTGATGTACCTATCATAAAAGGAGATAAGTTTAACAAAACTCAATGTCCAAGGAATGAGTTGGAAAGGGAGTCTATGAAGATGATCCCATATGCTAGTGTTGTGGGGAGCTTGATGTATGCTCAAGTTTGCACTAGACCAGATATAGCCTACGCAGTAAGTGTCCTTAGCAGATTTCAGCCTAATCCAGGACAAGAACATTGGAAAGTAGCTAAGAAAGTTATGAGATATTTGAAGAAACTGAAAGTTATATGCTTACATTCCAGCACACAAATCATCTTGAGGTGGTAGGATATTCAGATTCTGATTTTGCTGGATGTCAAGATGATTTGAAATCAACCTCAGGTTATATTTTTACATTAGCTGGTGGTGCCATTTCTTGGAAAAGTGCTAAACAGACTTTAGTGGCATCTTCTACTATGCAAGCTGAATTTGTGGCATGTTATGGGGCTACAGTCTAAGCCGTTTGGTTAAGAAATTTCATCTTTGACTTGAAAGTTGTTGATTCCATCGCAAGACCGATCACCATCTACTGTGATAATAGTGCAGCAGTATTCTTTTCAAAGAATAATAAAAGTTCTGGTGGATCAAAACATATTGACATCAAATATTTGGTCGTTAGAGACAGAGTCAAAGAAGGACAGACGAAAATAGAGCATATCAATACAGAGGCGATGGTTGCAGATCCCTTGACTAAGGGACTCGCTCTAAAAATCTTTAAGACACATGTTACTAATATGGGTATTGTGGAAACATTTGTTGTTTTTGGTCAGTGGGAGTTATTTATGTAAAGAACTACGTTTTGGGCTTGATCCCTTTACAGGGTACGTAGGCAACCCATATATTTTTGGGTACAGCCCCTTCTGATGAAAAAATAATTTTCCCCTATCCATGAACTATTTTTAAGCATGCATTTGACTTATGTCTTTTTATATTATTGGCATCTTGAAATATGACGTATAAAGACATAAGATGAGTCTCTTTTAGAGACATGGCTTCATTTTGATTCAAAGCATTATGAGAACCGATATGAGTTAGCACAGTTTTGATCACATTTGGTGCTAAGTTCATACCACATACTACCACATTGGTTGGAGGATGGGGATCCATGTCGATAAGGATGTTGACATTTGTAGCTGTGGAATGGTCTTATATCTCTTAAATTGGTGTAATGACTTCCATGTTCGATGTTAATATTCTTGTTGGACCGGATCATGTTATGTAAGGTGTCATCATTGGAGCTATACTTTTGTGGCCACCTATGTAGTCTAACCCGGGTGTTAAAACTTTGTTATGGCAATCAAATGTTTGCCTAAGTGGGAGAATGTTGGAATAATTAATTATTCCATATGTGGGCTTCACATTGGATTGCAAATTTTACGGGTTAGATATATGGCTCATAATGATATTTGTGTTTGGGCCAAATTTATTAAGTGATCAATTGGGCCTTTTACACCTTACGGGTTGTAATTAATTTGATGTGGTAATTTAAAGTATGTGGGCCGAAAATAAACCCTAATTAGAATTCTAGTCGTAATGGAACGGCTCAAATTATTTTCTATATATAAAGGTTAGGTCCCCTCTCCTCTCCATATGTTTTCATTAGCTTGCCCCATTGATAGCTAATATTTTTGGGAGGAGCAAGGAGGGGAAGATCTTGGCTGCTATTACAACTACTATTCATATCAACAATGGCCTCCGCAGGTATGAATTCGATTTATCAATTTATTATTTTGTGATTCTTGATTCTTAGCATGATTACAATTAATTTAACATTTACATCATCTCATCTAAATACAAAGGATAAAACCTCTCATCCCAGGCCACATAGGCCCGAGATTTCTAGCACGACTCAAGTAAAAAAGTGTAATTTTACTTTTGTTCCTACCTTTTCATTTTATAGAAAAATTTTCCATTCATTTTTCAGAATAATGCTACTTGTGTACAAGGAGTTACATAATGGTTCACATACAAATGATATGCCAAAAAAGAGTGGAGAAGTTATTTGATTGAAGAAATTCTAATCTAATTATATATCATCACATCATATGTATATATATGCAAATTATTATATAAATAATTATGTACATTTAAATCAATGGCAATTTTTATCCTCTTCCTACTCCCAACCTTCCATTAATTCACTCAGATGGTTGCTCCTAGTGATTTTCATTCAAATTTTTTATCACTGACACATTAAATCGGGGCTTAAATTCGCAAAAGAATAAAGCCCCGGGACAGGGTTGAAAACAGGGACGCCATGTCCCTGGCCTGTCCCCAAGCCGGGACAAGGAGGAAGGTTGTTCGCAAAAAGCAACCGCAGGCAGTTCTTTGAAGATTTTTGGGTTGTGAAACAAAAATCATATTAAAAGTTTTGTTTCTGTCCTTTTTTTTGGGAAAATAACATTTGCGATAGTTTTCTTTTTGTTTTTTTTAAAAGAATGTGCAGTTGAAAAGTATGAAATTTTTTTAGATGTATGTCTAAAATTATTTTATTAGGAGAACGTGTATCCAAAAATGAGTTTGCGAAACACCCGTTAACCAATGATTTTGTCCTAGATGATCGATTTTGGCAAAAACTACATTTACTCATTTGGCATATAACTGATGTTGCCTTAGAACTTTCAAGACCTTGTACAAATGTTGACAGTGCGTAAATAAGTCAGAGCGAGAGCTATATTTCTGAAGCATTTGTGAGTCCAAAGAGCATGACCTTAAACTCGTATAAACGACGTTGTTTCTTAAAAGACTATTTTGTGAATATCTTTCTGAGCCACCAGTATCTGATGATAACCAGCCCTTAAGTATATTTTGGAGAAATATTTGGACCCATGAAGCTCATAATTGGAGGCATAAGAAACTTATCTTTAACTGTCAATTTATTGAGCTGCTTGTTATCAACACAAAATCTTCACAGCAATTCCCCTTGTACAGGAACTGCTGCAACAATTGTTACAGATGCTGTTGTGGCAACATAATCTGTTTGATCTATTTTATTTCTTCTTTTGGTCATTTTCCAATTGAAAGCTGCCAAGTGTAATCTATTGCAATTCTGGCATCATTTTTTAGTACACAGCAGGGCTGAATTCTTCAAGTGCCATATCTCTTTTTGAATAATAGTGCTGCTATGTTGAACTTGGAACTATCCTCAATTATACCGTATTCCATCCTTTTATCGTCCAAATTGAGGGATTGCAACTGCCCCGCTCTCTATTTTTTGTCCACTAGCCACAATTACCATAAGGGATTTAGTTTGGACTATACAATATTTCAATTGCTGTACTAGTCTTTCGCTATAAAGCTACTAGGAGAAAAAAAAAACCTTCCTTTTGATTCTTCCATCAATCCTTGTTGTTTTATATTTGTGAAATGATTGGTGTACAGAATTTTTTTTTTACAGAATGTGTACAAACTTTCACAAAGGTATGGATCCCACATGAATAAATAATGTTAAAAAATTAACCCACCCTCCTCCCCCAGCCCCCATGTGAGGTTTTGGTAAGGGTTCACCCTGTACGCCTATCATCATTCTTTATGTTTCATACTCTCCACTAATGCATGGTTAGAAATTTTCACACTATCATCAGGATCCTCTTAATCTCTGTGGTCCTGTCATATTCTTCCACTTTCTTCCTCTACCAAAATCACATTGATCATTTTATTCTCACACTCGACCTATGGGTTATTTCTCGCCACATTTAATTCATAGCCTAAAACTTTGTTGGTTTCAAAGTATGTGCATCATGGGTTTATAGAGTAATTGGTTTTTCGCATTCTTTGTGGCTGGTTCATGGTTTTTGGAGGTAATACTTGTGGTGGTTATTGTTTTTGGCAGGCTGGATGTGAGGTTGGTGGCCATTTGTTGTTGGGAAGGTTTTTATTGATTTTTGGTATTTGGTTAGGGCTGCGAAGAGGCGCGGATCCAGAAAATTTAGACGCAAGGGCTGAATTTTAAGAAAGTCAATAATGTCGCTGTTATGCTTCATTTTAATTTTTAATGCATTTTTTTTCTTCTTTTCAATAACATATTCTTCAATAAAATAATATTACACATAAACTCAAAACTTTTTCTTCTTTTTAACCACACATTCTTCAAAAAATTATTATTTTAAAATACATTTTTCTTCAAATTCCATTAAAATAGAGCCCAAATAGTGTTAAAATAAATTTATACATAACATTAAAAGTAATTTTCAACAAATTTGTATTTCCAACGAGGTTAGGAACATAAAATTCATCCACAATAAAATATAAATCGATCTTCTCTGCAAATTTTTGTTCTATAAAAAATAAATTAAGTACATTCCATGCCACAAAATAATTGTAAAACTTGGCACACTACACAACTTTAAGATAAATATCATGTTTATTGCTTACACAAATCTACTACATACACGTAATAAGGAGGAGAATGTCAGAATTTTTTTGGTGTGGAAACTATAATTTTTTTTTTCATTAATGGAAATCAAAGAAAATTGCTATACGATGATACCATCAAATTACATTTTATCACATAAACTTGCCACTTCATCGATAATTTTTTTTATATCAATATCAGTCCATACTACTACGATACAGATGTTATAGATAATTCGGATCATCTCTCCCATGATTGTTATAAATTACCCAACTAATAGACTTCTAAACGTAGTTAATCTATTGAAAAATAATTATTTATTCAGCTACATAAATTAATAAAAAAAGGCATATTAATGGAGAGGGACATACAAAATAAAGAAGAAAAAAACCTTAATTTTGAGAAGAAAATGATGTGCAATCCAAGGATGACTAGGAGGCGTTGCTTAGATATGGAGACAGACAGAATGATAGGGAATTTGGGGTGTTTGATTTGGATTTGGGTTTGGGTTTTGGGTATATGAATTGAGCTACGGTGGTTTAAGATCTCCAATTAAGTTTTAATTGTTTTGTTTAGGGTTTTGGCTAATGGAAATAGGAGCTGGTTTGAATTTGCACATGGGCCGATATGAAAAAGAAAATCTAGATTTACCTTGGATCTAGTCTGGAGGCTGGCACGGGCTGTAGCCCTGTCTAGCCCAAGCCCAAATTGCCCCTAGGGCTGTGTGAGAGACTTCTTGAATGGTATCTATTTCAAAGGCTTTGGATAAGTTAGTGGGTTCAATTATTATCACCAGAGAATTCATAAATCATGTATTAACTATGCACAATTCAAAGACCATGTTTTAAGTTTAACTAATGCAAAAATCAGGTTTTCATTTAATTAATTAAATATATTTATTAATTAAATATAATAAAATCACAAATATACAATTAATGGTCACGTTTACACAATTATAGGTCACAGATTTATTCATTGGTCAAATATCATCAAATTAATTGGTCACGAATTATTTTGAGGTCACGAATCAAAGCTTTGATAGGTCACAGATTTTTTCGAAGTCACATATCACAGTTTATCTATCGATTTTATAGGTCACAATTCATGTCATTGGTCACAAATTAAAAATTTTGTAGGTCACAGATAATTTCGAGATCACATATCAAAAATTGTATAGGTTACAGGTCACATATTTTCAAATTTGATGGTCACATATTACTTTTAAATCACAATTGTTCGAATTTTAAGGTCACAGATTACAGTCACGGGACCAAACTGGTCACAGACACCCAATCCCGAGCCACCCTCACTCGGCACCACCACCAATGCCAACAAAATCCCCACTAACTCCCGTTATTGCTGCCACCGCCACCACCACCAACACCAACAAAATCACCCACGACAACCACAGCATCTCCAGTCTCCACTACCCCAACACCGCACAACCACCACGACGATAGCATCAACATTGCTGAACGTACCACACACATTACCAGCAACATCACCACACATACCACCACAGCCAGATCACACAAACTCGCCACTAATCCTATCAAAATATACCGCACCACCACCAACGCCATCAACACCTCACCTGCGACTGTTAACATTTAATGTCCGGCAACAAATCGCAATTGGTCACGATTCTCGCAACAAATCGCCTTTCTATGCTCTGCAAAAATCGGTCGCCATATTCAATATGAAAAGCGGCGACGGCAGCGATTCTCCTTCGGGCGTGAGAAGAGTGTCGCTGCACCACCAGACCGCCTCTTGCCATTTCCTATCTTAAACGTCATCGTGCGAGAGTATAGTGCTGTGTCGCGCGACTCCGCTGCGAGGTGACAATCGGCCTGCCGGCGCCGCCACCATTGTTGAGAGAGGAAAGAAAAGGGAAAATAGATCATTTGCCCCATTATCTCCTGCGGCGGTCGCCTCCTCGACAGCGACAGCAGTGAAGGCAGAGAGAGATGAGAGAGAGGGAAGAAAATTGGGGATATGTTTAAGGTTTTTAATTGGGGATAGATTAATTATATAGAAAACCTGATTTTTGCACAGGTAATCTTCAACCTTGGATTTAGAATTTGGAAGTTTAAACACCTGTAGGGGTGTAATTTTCCCTTTTTTTTATTTCCTCGAGTCCACTACAACTGTAGACACATAGTAACTTTTAGGGAGAAGAGGATGGTGTGCATCCCCTGCAATTTCAGTTCTTCAAACTTGATAGACCGCTATGGATCCCCTATATTTAATTTTGCAGAATTGTTCCATGACAATGGGGATGAGCTCCATCGTCGACAGAGAAATAGTCCAAAACACCAAATAACATCTCTAAATGATTGCTCAATGAAAAATGAGGTACGGTGCAGAATAGCCAAGAGATTTGCCTAGACGCAACCAGAATGTGTAATAGCTCACCAATCGAACGTTCTTTGCGCCAAAGATGAACAGGGCCAAACCTCTCATCCTAGTTGTGTCAAGGAAGCGTGACCCACAAACCTCAACTTCGACAACACCGTGTCATCCCCTTGTAATCTTCACATGGAAAATGCAAGCCTCACTCCTCTGTTGGATCCACTATTATGTCATGCAAGAAAGGCGAACTTTAATGGGTGAGGACCATCAAGCGAGTCATTGTGCCTTTGGAAACCAATCTGTGTTTCAGAATAATAACACTATATGCGTATCATAAGAAAATATTTTCTATTTAAAAAAATAAAACGAAACTACCTTATAAACTCCTAAATATCCACACTAAATTATCAAAAAAGATATAAAGGAATCATCTCTACCAGGTAATTTAGTTTTGAGGAAAATCGTTATCATAGACTATATGTGCTAATTAATGGACGATTGAAAATAAGAATGCATTACAAAAATATCAAGGACTATACCAAAATGAATAAAGATTGAAGAGATTAAGTACAATTAAAAAATCTTTTGTGTGAGGCATTTAACACAGTTTCAGTCCATCAAGGACCGAGGCGCCCAAGAAACTATAGGTTGGAGACTTGAAATGCGAAATTAATTAGAACGAGGACCTATTTTCCATTTAATGAATAGGTTGGGGACTAGTGCTGCCATTTATCCGCGAAATTAACTTTTGAAGCTTAGCCAAACTCGCTTACTTGTCTTTCGTCAAGGACAATCCCAGTCACCGTCCGATCACCACGGCCCCAAAGGCAACCGGGATGGCTCACACAATTTCTCCTTCCGCGGCGACCCTAGCATATCTCCACCGTACCCCGCCGTCCTCTCATTTATCTCACTCTATACTATGCAATGAGCAACATATTTGAGTTGATTTAATTAACCATTCTTCTTGCTGTCTCGAATTTTTAGGTCGGAAATTTACACGGGGAAAGTTATTTCCGGGTCGCTCTTGTAAGAATTCATCGGGTTCATTGCTTCCTTCTGCTAGGCGTCGATTCTATTTTGTTGCTTCGGCCACAAATGAAAGGTACAGGGGCGTTATGGAAATTTCTGAAAGTGAAGCTCGGCCTCCCATTTATGCGTGGCCTGATCATAACAAGGTAACAGATTTTTGGCCTGTTTGTGCCTTTTTGTGTTCCTGCTCCATTTTATCTTTGCGAATAATAAAGTTATGAAATTTACAGTTCAAGAAAATGTTTCAGTTCAAGTACATAATGTACGAATTAGTGATTGATTTGAATCAGATTTCGGATCAATCTATATTGATTGACTGGCTCCATTATGTTGTTGCTGGCCTAAAGCAGTAGTTCATTTTTTTTGTACACAGTGGATTGATTATTTTTCTTGTTGGAAAGACGTGGACAGTCCTCAATGGTTTCTAGTATATAGTTGTAGACAATCAAGAAATTGAGTGCTCAATTAGAGAGTTTATGCACAAGGGAAATTTATCAAGGCTCAAGTAGACGGCATTCAAGCGTAAATGGGTTGCCCCCTTAGGTACAAAGAGTAGATGGCATTCAGCTGTTTGTAAAGCACTGAGATGTAGTTTAGGAAGATGACTGTTATATAGGTGAATCAGTTTTAAGTTCATCCACCTTTATTAAGGTTTATCAACCAATTTAGAGAATTAACTGCTTGATCAAACAAGTCTTTCCATATTTCAATATGTCATGCAGCATCGAAATCTGAGGCTCCATTTCAATCCTATAATGTAATGTGGAAAGAAAGATACAGTTTCGGTACACTTGTGGTGGTGTTACAAGGTGATATTAGAGACGGGGAGGCCATCATAGAATTAGATATATTTATTTTACTACCGATTCTTAAGGATGGCTTTTGTTGGTCTTGCTCCGAAGGGAGGACCTGCTAGAGCATAAGAAGCTTGCTTTATGGATAAGAAATCCTAATATTCTCTACTACAGTACTCGGTTTGTCATCTATAGCACGACAGTTCTTCCCGAGTGTATACTTTGATCAATCCCAGCTCAATAAGTTTGCGCCAATGCGAAGTTATTTTAAATGCAATAAGCAATACAAAATAATGCAGCTCATTTCATGGTCTATAATGAAAATAGAATTATTGGTCGCAGAGTATCATGTATGGACTTTTATCATATTTTCTTTTATGTTTGGTCTTTTTGTGATTCGAAAGAATCGTTGTATGCCCCCGAAGATAGATTATTACGAGCCATACTTGGTATTAAGGTATCTATTTCAAAAGAAACTTTGTATTATTAAACGACCTGGTGTTGAAGTAAGCTTTCCGCATAAACTTCTTTACCTTTTTGGTTTTGTAACAACAAATTTCATGTTCACAGAGACCAAGAATTTGCATACTAGGTGGCGGATTTGGAGGTCTGTACACTGCACTAAGATTGGAATCACTTGTTTGGCCTGATGACAAGAAACCCCAGGTAAATTGCGTTAAAGATGGTTTTATCGTTTATTATCTAAGTAAATCTTGGTCAACCATGCTGGTTCTCTTAATATGCTTATATTTAATGTATTTGTGAGTGTTATACATACATAATACAAATACACATTAAGGTAGAGTATATCTTCCTTTGATCTGCATTTACATTTTTTCCCTCAAATGAAGGAAGCTACTTTCTTGTTAAGGCAGTAAATTTGGTGTTGCCTTAGTTCTATGCACCACAAGAGCCATAAAAGCTTAGTAAAATACAACAGCTGAGCGCTATTGCAAGTTCATTCATCATGGGATCATCTTTATATGCTTCAAATGGTAGCTTATTGAACTTATGTCAGTTTTGCATGTCGTGATGTGACTAAAAGTAACCTTAATTTCTGCTGCCTGCATATCATAAGCTCAAAATACTTTCAGTGTTAAACTGTAATATTCTGTAGTACGTATTCTCACCAGTTTAATATTGAACATTTCCTGGACTAGACGACTTGTTTCCAATCTTCTGAGTTATTATTAAATGCTCTCTCATATTTTATCGAAACAACTTCTATTACCCTTAGAACCTATCCTGAAAGAGAATTCTATTTATGTTCTCTTAGTGATAACTCCGTCTCATAGGAAAAGATGTGGATAATACACGCTAATTCAAATATTTACTGTAAAAGTTGAAAAATTTGTGGCTGACGGTAGATATTAGGGATTCGAATGTTAATTTTAGGATATGGATGTAGTTTGTTCTTGATAATTATCTAGTTGTTGATAAGTTCTTTTTTCATGTTATTTCCACTTGATTAAATTGATATTTCTAATAACTTGCAAAATGATATTTTGTCCTCCCGTGTAATAGAACATTGGGTTCGTGCCTGCCTACATAATACACTTTGGGCTAGCAGCTGCAAGTCTAATTTTAACAGGTTCTCAGTTGACAAAAATATCGCGTAAGACGAGAATGTGTTTTTCCAATTTAATTGTAATTTGTAATTTCAAAGTTCAAAGCAGTTATATTGCACCAAGCATGCCAGCCCTCTTCTTGTCACCCACCCCTTGTGGGGGAGTGAGAGGTAAAGCAAACAAAGAAATTATTTTATTGGATTTCAATATTCCCAGTGATACAATGTACACGGTGAAATGGAAAAAAATGCTCAACATATTATCTGGAATAAAAATGAAAAAGGAACAACTAAATATTGGAAACGTTGGCGTTTCATTTTGACAACACCTTACTACTATAGCTTCTGAGTCGTGTGGAAATGGAAATTCAAATATTAACTACATGACTGACAGACAGATGTAATTGTGAATGATATTATTATTCACCCACATTTTTGACATCTTTGAAGTGTAACTTAGAAAATGCAGCTTTTATTGTTGATGAAACAGGTGGTTCTTGTTGACCAATCTGAGCACTTTGTATTTAAGCCATTGTTATATGAGCTCCTCTCTGGAGGTATGTTGTTAATTTGATTGGACAGGGAGACCATTCCTGTCCTTTTAATCAATATTTAATTCATTTTCTTCATGTATCACTGTATTTTTTTTAAGTGCAGAAGTAGATGAATGGGAAATAGCTCCGCGCTTCTCAGACTTGCTTGGAAACACCAGCGTGCAATTTTTCAGAGACAGGGTAAAATGCTTATATCCCTCGGACCATTTAGGAATGAATGGGGCTACAGTAACTGGGTCTGGAGGCGTGGTTCATTTGGAGAGTGGTCTCCTTATTGAATATGATTGGTATACCTTTATTCTGATTACTTGAGTTCATACTATTTCCTATGAACATGGATTTACATGTGAATTTTGATGAGAGAAACTTTCTATTCTTGTTTCAATCATTTTGTTCTGTTACCAGCCTAAGTTGTTGCTCTCAACATCCATCAAGGAAATTTAGGTAAATGCTTACTCAGATGTGGAACCCTTACGCCAAAGTAGAAAAGGGAATAGAGGATTAAAGAGAGCCCTATATGTCAAGCTTTTCACATTTGCATGTTAATAATGCTTCCATATTTTTAGGTGCATTTCACATTCTTTTGGTGCTTTTATTATGTTTTTGATACTTCTACACCGCAGATGTCCAGGGCAAAATAACGTCTTAACTTCTCATAACGTAAATGAAATTCTATGATGGCTAGAGGATTTGACTTTTGCTCCTCTAATATGTTTATCTTGATGAATATAAATAGAGCAGTTCTTGCACTCTGAAATGGTTTCCATTGATTTTTTACCCCTTTAACGTGGGCAGCCAGGTTGGTACTTGCACTTGGAGCTGAAGCAAAACTTGATCTTGTGCCAGGTGCCGTGGAATATGCATTACCATTTTCTACCCTTGAGGATGCTCATGTTAGTATTTGAACAGGGGACGCTCATATTATGTCAACATTACTTCTGGTAAATTTGAGCAGTAATGTCAATCATGATAACTGTCTCTATATGTTGATACCATGTAATGCAGAAAGTTAATGAGAAGCTAAGAGCATTGGAGCGTACGTACTTTGGCAAGGACTATCCAATTCGTGTTGCTGTTGTAGGATGTGGTTACTCTGGAGTTGAGTTGGCTGCCACAATATCAGAAAGACTGCAGGATGGGGGAGTTGTAAAGGCAATTAATGTTGGAAAAGAAATCTTGCCAAATGCTCCACCTGGCAACAGGGAATCTGCATTAAAAGTAAGACGTGATATTTATAATTACTCAATTTCAAATAAAATGTTGCTTTTATGCAACAATGGAACCTTCGTGACCAAGATTTAAGCTTTTGCTTCCATTTTGAGACAGATTTATTCTTCCTTGTTTTCCCGAGACACCTATCTGTTGCATCCTTTTTATTGGCAGGTTCTTTCGTCTCGGAATGTTCAACTATTACCAGGTTATGTTGTCCGTCGGATAAGAAAGGGTGGTGGGTTTGGAACTTCTCATGAGCTCACGAAAGTTGAAGCTCTTTATGATGCAACAGAAATTCGTACTCCTGAAAGTCTAGTACTGGAGCTGCAGCCTGCTGAAAGGGGTTTGCAAAGTCAAATTGTGGAAGTAGATTTAGTTTTATGGACTGTTGGGACTAAACCTCAACTTCCTCTATTAGAACATAATGATAATCCCAACATGCTTCCTCTTAATGTTAGGGGCCAAGTAGAAACAGATGAAACACTTCGTGTTAAGGGTCACCCGCGTGTATTTGCAGTCGGTGACTCTTGTGCTTTGAGAGGCAAGCATGGAAATTTGCTTCCAGCCACTGCACAGGTACCAATTAATATTTTATTATCAAGTGCATTTCTGAAGAGGAAGGAAGATTCCATCTATTCTGCTTAGTATGTTTACGGTAATTTCTCTAAGCTGGTTAATCCTGAGCTTCTGTTCGTTTTCTTCTCAGGTAGCATTACAGCAGGCAGATTTTGTTGGTTGGAATCTGTGGGCAGCAATAAATGGCAGGCCTCTGCTGCCATTTAGGTAAGATCTGGACTACAATGAAAGATTTTTGATCTTTTACATGGTCTTTATTTTTGTTAATAATATTTTTTTTTAGGGTTTGTGTGCTGTTAAGAAATACGAACTTAATTCTCTGCATAGAAATAAACACCTTTAGTACTTTATCACTGGAGAAATGGATAGGTGGAAAGGACAGAAGGTTGCATGTTCTCTAGAAAAAAAAAGCATGTATATAGTGAAAACATTTCGCTCTCCATTGAAAATCAATCAAAGCTCTCCCACTATGTACAACATTGATGACACAGGAAAAATTTGTTATAATGCCATATTTACCGCTGTGGGAAACATTTTGCACGTGTTCTTAAGCGGAGTTTAATTCCTGCAGGTTTCAGAATGTAGGTGAGATGATGACTCTTGGGAGGTATGATGGTGCTGTTTCACCAAGTTTCCTCGAGGGGATAACTTTGGAGGGTCCCATTGGCCATTCAGGTAGAGTGATCCTTGCCATATTCTATAGAAGAAATTGAAAACATTTGTCCCCTGCCAATTTTCCATTGAAGGCTCGTGAAGCTATGTTTTCAGAGTAAAATGGCTGAACACATTTAACAAGAAAAAGAAGAAAAACATAGCTTTAACAAGAAATGTCTAAAAGAGGGAAAGACCATACAAAGAGGAAAATATAAAACTGTATCCCGCCCTCCTCCCTCAAGGCCCACCCCTCCCCCTTTCCCCTTTGGCCCCGGCCAGTCATGCCCACTGTTTTTACTACACTGCACTACATCCCACCTCACCCCCTAGCCGTGCTTTCTTTTTCCCTTTCCTTTATCTTCACCTTTTGTTTCCCTTTTTCTGATTATCTAATTATATTCATATTTTTTCGTTTGAAGTATAATTATCTTTTGGACCAAATGCTATTTTGTCGGCAAATTGGATGGATAACCGTCCACTGGTGCTGAAAAAGTCGAGGAATCAAATTGTTCAGACTGAAGTGCATGTTTGGAAAATTAAGCTAGTTAAACATACTATTTCTGCACTTTCTGTAGGACCCACACCTACTATTCCACTTTTATACCCACCACATATAATCACACTCAAATTTGCTATAAAGGTTGAGAACCAACTCGCTACATAGGTTGAGGAGTAATATTGCTGTTTTTCCTATGATATTTCATTTGATTTTGTGATCCCATACTGCAGTTAGGAAATTTGCATGCTTAACAAGATTTCCAACAGACGAGCACCGGTTGAAAGTAGGGTTCAGTTGGCTAACAAAGTCTGCAGTAGAGACTGCTGCCTTTGTCCAAAATACCTTCACCAAGTACTTACAGAATTTGAGATGATGAAAATGTCAACTATGTTTATCATGTCCAAGTAGAAATAGAACTAGTTATAATGCCTTGAATTTTTTGACTTTTGTTTATTAGCAGATGCAAACAATCTTGTCGACAATGTCCTCACAAGATAAAGCAAGAAATCATTGCATGTTATGAATTTACTGTAAATGACAGCCTCTTGTCTTCCTTGTGTGGAATTCGTCCTTTACTAGAAAATAATCACAAACACTTTAGTGCTTTTATTCGATATGTCGCAATTTTCTTATGCCCATAAAGAAAAATTAAGTGATTATGATGCTATAAACCAGATAAAAGTAAGGTAAAATTGTTTTGTTTGTGAAAATAAAATTAGTGAATAAATATAAATGGCGTTGTGTAAAAAATTTACTCTTGGAATTTCTTCCAAATGCTCTTTAAAATAAGGAGCGTTATTAGAGAAGTGCTTGTATCCATTAAAAGACGTAAGAATAATTCTATTGGTACACCAAATTGTTAATTCCCTTTCACATGCATGTGGGACGCGTGAATAAAAAATTCAAAAATATGGTCCTCATTCCTTATTGTGAGTAGTTGGTTAGGGATTAGGTAAAAAAATTGGGTACATGTAATATGGTCCAAGATGTAATTAAAGTTTTCAAAGAAACAGTTCGGTTTTATGTCTGAATCGTACTTTCACTTATTTATAATTTCTCCATATGTCACAATGTGTGAATAAAAAATTAAAAGAATGATCCTAATATCAATATGGGGTGGTGGCGCAGTTGGCTAGCGCGTAGGTCTCATAGCTTCTTTGAGTCATCCTGAGGTCGAGAGTTCGAGCTTCTCTCACCCCATATATTTTTCAATTCATCATGAATGGTTTTTTTCACCCTATTTTTGGTATATTTAGGGAGCTTCACCAACCAACAATTGGAATATCTTTGAAGAGGATAAGTACCCCACATGGGTTTTGTCTAAATGATTGAGAACATAACACTGATATGTCCCATAAAAGGTAGGCTGTAGGCTAAAAGGCAAAACCAATAGCAAGAAATCTGAATATTTTGTACATACAAGAAAACTTGTGTTTTGCCTGCCAGGATTCTGAATTTCATTCTATTATCTCTTTTCTGGAATTTCAGAACAGAAATCAGAAGGTTTGACATCTGATCTAAACGCTCAATTCTTACTCCAACATAATCCATTAATAACAGCTGAAGCTTCGGAATATAATGCAATTTCAACGGGTCTGCACCAGCTATAAGATTGCTTTCAAAGGAGCTCTACTGACATCTATTAGTCTATCAGGAAATCATCCAATGTCGCAAGAGATTTTAGCTGCCAACTGAGAGAAGCAATTGTCTTTTGACACTCAGTGAATTTACTAGTAGCCACTGCCAATTCTTTATCCTGTAGAAACCAATTGCGATCAAGGGATCAGCGAGACAGAATCAGATAATGCAGAATTTTCACAACTTTTACCAAACTAAAGATATGATTAATGGAATAAGGAAAACACAGAAAATTACTTTCATGTAAGAATCCTTTGGTCTTGGAACAAAAAAGTTGACGTAAGTTCTTTAAGAGTCAACAATGATATAAGCTAAATTACACCTGACTGTTACAAGTTTGATGATTGAACTTTTAAAACAAATAAAACAATGTTAAGTACACATGATTGATAGCATGATTTGCTAAGCTAAAAAATTTACTTATAAGCAAGCAAGTTTTCAAATAAATAATTTTTTTTTACTGGTCAAAATTAGGAATATGTAAGTTGCTCATTTTGATGGTAAACTGTCAAATTACGGATGAATATATTTGAGGCCTTCTGTCAAATATAAGACCACTGCATTGCATATGCATAAACAAATATGAACTTAAACCAACAAAGTTAACAGCAACTAACCTGATTGATTCTGAACTCTTCAACGACAGCAGATCTCTGAAGCTGAGAATCCAGTTTCATCCTTGAAATCTCTTTTTCTAATGTCTGACACCTTGAAACAGATTCCCCGGAAACACTTTGTTCTTTTTGAACCTCTTCTTCTAACGTACCAATGCTCGAATACAAGGTTTCCAACTCAAGTTCCAGATCTTTGACTTGTAACTCAGCTTCTTGTTTCTTCATATTGCTAGTTTTAAGTTCGGACTCGACCCCACACACTTCCTCATTTGCAACTATTAACCGATTTTGAAGTTTGACCAGATTGACCTTGGCTTCTTCTAAATTCTTTTTTGATTTGGTGAGCTTTTCATTGGCAGCCTCGACTTGTAGCTCAGCCCCACTCTTTGCTTCATTTACCATAGCAAGCAGAGTTTCCAGGTCCACCATCTTCAACTTTGTCTCCTTTAGTTGAGCTTGCAACGTCTTAAGTTGTTTTTGGCATTCCACTAGAGCCATCCCCAAATTTATTTTCTCTGCTTCCACCTTCTCCAACTTTTCTTCGAGTTCAGCTGTCCAAGTAATCATGGTGTCCAGTTCAGCTTTTAAAGGTTGTTCCCCGCCCTGGGCTCCTGTTTCAGGGCAGCTTCCACACTGTGTCTCAGGTAAGGCTGCAAGCCTCTCCATTTCAAGAAAATCATCCATGAGATCAATCTCAACAGAAGAAACAACATGATTTCTTCCCAGAGGTCTTTCATTTTTAAATTGATCTCTCTGTGCCACTAAAACTCGAGATTCAGGGTGGCAAAACCTGCTGTTGACTGGTTTCAATCCTTTTATCTTGCAATTTTCAATAACCAATAGCGTATCTCCTCTATCAGCCTGACTATCTGCAAAAGATTCTACATGAACTGTTGACGAAGTAACAGAATAGAGATCATTTGCAGGTGATGCTTTGCGAGCCACTGCCTTTAGCCTGCAACACTCTGCCTCAAGCTTCGCTGTCCTTTTTATGCTGTCAAGATGCTGTTTACTAGCAGTTTCCGCAGCACAAGTGCTTAAATCCCTCTCACGAGTCATCCGTTTCAGTTCTTCGGCTTGGGAGTGGAGCTCGCACTTAAGGATTGTGTTCTCTTTCTCCATGGTTTCAAGCTTAACAACATCTGCCCTCGTACTTTGAAGCTGAGAATGGAGTTCGGCAAGTTGGTTTTCAAGTTCCGACTTTGTTGATTCCCATTCACAACTTCTCTGGGAAACACCATCATAAATCTTTTGTTCTTGCTCTTCTCTTGCCTGTCGAAGTTGTCTCAAACACTCCTTAAGGGCACCATCAAGCTGCTCAACACGTTCTTCAAGGACCGAGTTTTTCTGAGTTAAAGCCTCAGTTTGTTTCTTCAGAACTAACACTTCATTTTCAGCTCTCTCCCATCCTAGTATTTAAGTTCAAATGAATATCAAAATTAAATATAGACAAAGAATAGCCTCATCTGTAAAAATTGATGTGGTTTGATCTACATAAGGCCCTGAAATGCATCATGGTAGAGAAAATCTGGTATTCCAAATAGTTTGATTTTGTATAAAAGTAAAATTTCCCACTTGGTAAACATGTAAGAAAATACGCAGGAGAAGAAAAGGCAAATATGGAAATCTAAGAATAACATACCCAAGGGGAGAGAGTACAGTGTGAAAAACTACCCTCCCACCAATTAAGTAGCCCTTGTTTGTCTCCCTTGAAAACAAAACTCTTTATTCTCATACTCATTTCCACAAATTCACATAATAAAATATTTTGTAAACAAACCCCAAAGTTTTTTCCTACTTTTTAACTACACATTGTCAAAAAAGTCACTATTCTAAACATCATTTTTTCAAAATAATGGCCATCAAACAGGGGCTTAGTAATGTGTCCCTTTGAGGATGATAAAACTCATAAAATACAATTCTCACTTTATAGGATCACAAGTTGTTGAGAATAATTAGAAGATTTATTAACAAGTTGCCATCCATATATGGTTCGACATGCTCACACACACAGAGAGTGAGCTAATACCCGAGACAGCTTCCTCCGCAACTTTTTCATGCTGCTTTACCAAGTCCTCCTTGGCACGAATGTTTAGAAGAGCTTCTGATAATTTCTCGGATAAAGTCTTCACATTTTCAATAAGTTCTTCATCGCTGGATGCGGCTTTGGATGTGACTTCTGGTGAGTGAGTATTTTGATTTGATGAGGCCTTTTACAATACGAAAGATCATCGATTGTCAAAAATCCTCATCTCTTCTCCCAATTATCACTTTTTTTTATAACTTCTAAATTTTATTTTATTTTGGTACAAGTCTTTGAAGAGAGGGAGAGGAAGTTACAAAGTAAGACTATAAACCATACACCACACACCATGCATGATGGATGTGCAAACTAGCTTGCTCGTGTGCGTGTCTGCGTGCGTGCGTGCGTGCGTGCGTGTGTGCAGAGAGAGAGAGAGTAGATCAATTAATGTAATGAATTCATTTCATAATGACAAGCAATTAAGATAAAGCCATATTAATAGTTCAACAACGATATTTTCAAGTAAAATTAGCTATAAATACAGATAAGTTACTCCAAAAATTTTCACTCTTTTTTATTCGCTGCTTTGTATGGCATTATTTCACCAATCATTCAAGGTGGAACTGGTAACTTACTTATTTCAACTTGCTGTTCTAATTCAGTTTCTATCTCAAACAGCGTTGAGTGGACATTCCAAGAAATTCCACCATTCAGATCATTGGAGGCTTATGCACATGACTACTAAAAAAGCCTTTTCATTAAGTCTTCACAGCAAGAACCAAAATAATTAGAGGAAAATAGACACGCTATTAAATTTCTATTTTAGAATCACTAAGTTGATGACAACTAGCGAGTTGAATAATGGAGCCAGGTTATGAAGTTTCGTTTCTATTTGACAGAAAAAAACCCTTTTGAGTTCATACATTGTTTCAGACACAGACACATATCCCTCACATTATGGTGAAAAAGTTCAAAACCTCACAGTGTTAATAATTGAAGGCAGATGTCAATGGTGGTAGCTGGACAGGATGCTTTCCAGAGAAATAAAGCAAGAGGCTGTCTGCAGTGGTCCAACTACAGTAAATATCTAAACAAAGTGGTCCATTTTATCCATTGATAAGCCACTAAGTATGTAAGTAGAATGCCTGTCATCAATCCAGATAAAATGACTTTCTACGGCAAACAAGACTCACGAGCTTAAAAATATATCATTCTGAATTCCAATTAAGAATGCAACACTAATGGGCATGTTTGGTAAGATAGATTAAGGGAGAAATAAAAAGAAGCTAAAATCTCGTCCTTTGTTGTATCCAATCTGTGCTCTCGGGCATCAAACAAATTTCATTTAGTCAAGCCTTCTTGAGAGTCATTGGCCAAAGCCCTCCCACTTCTTTTAGAAACAGCCATAGCCATCTATTTTATTTAATATATATATAAATGATAAATCCGCATCTTGTTACAAGATCAATTTCCAGAATTCTTATTTATTGATATTCTTCTGGCTCCCAAGAGAATAGGGAACATGCAAAAACTTGTTGCTTCATGTTCTCAAAAATTTGAAAAAACACACTTTAGACAATTTTTCAGTCAATTAAGTTTCTCATGGTCCGATTACTCAGGTAAAGCTCGGATACCTGAGTAACCAAAAAAAAAAAAATATATATATATATATATATATAGGCTTTGAGTTCCTATTACCGCCGGGGCGGTGTCCTCCCATGACTTTGGAATGCCGGGCAGGGGAAGCCCCATGAGGTTGGTAACAGTATACCCTCGTCAGAAGTTCTATTAGCTGAGATTGCCTAACATTTCGAAATGACAAAGTTGAGAAAGACCGTCCATGTCTATTACCCATGATTCAAAATTTCCTTGCCAAGCTACATGCCCAAGAAACTGCAAGCCTTAACTATACCTTCTCCTTTAAATTCCTTGAGAAGGGAATGTTGCCAGTTAAAACAATGACCAAAGATGAAGAGAATACAGAAGATAACCCTCAGAAAACATAAACTTGCATATATAAATTGGAAAGGTGTGCTCAATCTGAGTATTCAATTAAGTATACATTATTCAACTTAGTAAAAAGTAACATATATGTTGAACAAATTGGCCAAAATTCAGAAATTAAGACAGTCAAAAATCAGGAGGCAAATAATGGAAGTATTTACAAGATAAAGCTGAAACAAGCAAACCTGATCATCAAAAAATCTTTCTGAATGTGATGATATTGATCCTGAGCTTTCTGTTTCACCATTGGGACTTTTCTCAGACGACTTCCGGTGCCAAAGCCAACTCCTCCGGTCCATCTAATGGACACATCAATAATCATGCATTTCTTACACTCACTTCATCTGTATATTCAACCTCAGTTCAGCAATTACAAATAAATCAATAACAATGGATTTTTGGGAATGCACAAAAGCCTAAACACATAATCCTAACTCATCATAGTTTTGAACAACCCATCTAATATGCTAACATGTCAACATGTAAATCAAACCCAAATATAAAATCATGACAAAAACCCAAATTCAAATCAAACTTCTAGAAAAAAGGTTCCAAAAATTATTATTATTTTTTCTCAACAAGATCAACTATCAATTTAAGACAATGAGAAGGGGAGAATCTATGGTAAAACATCAATCTTTGCTTAGAATTCAATCCTCTGCCAACCAATTCTCAATAAACAGTTGGAACTTTTTTAAGCCCCCAAATGAAAGCGAATTCATTTCGGAAAGGAGAAACTACGTACAACTAATCTGATGGGCACCTTTGAATTCCCCATAACTATGAGACAGAGAGAGGGAGAGAAAAAGAGGAGTCCACATTTTCTCCGTGAAATTTTTAGAATTATACACTCTAATTAATAAAAGGTGAAAAATATCTCAAAAAAAGCCTAAAATGTAACCATGACCTACTTGTGCTATATCTTCCAAAACCCACCAAAAAAAATAAAAAAATGCAACTATAAAAAAACCATAATTCTTCTCTCTTTCACATGCATGTTTTGTCGTGCTTAAGCCGTCACCAATACCACCGAAGATCTTACAGCGGTAAAAATCTGTGTCAGCAGAATAGTAGACAACAGAAGGAATAGAAGCAGAGGAATAGTAAGAAGACCAGTTCAAATTCTTATAAATTTATATATACAATTTTTTTTATTATTATTTTTTTTTTGACAGGAAACCGCAAATGCTACTTCGAGTATGCTCTAGGTGAACTCTGGGGCTGATAGAATAGCTTGCAAATCACACCAACAAAGTAAATTGCACCATCCTTAACAAGTAGTGTAGTGCAATAGTCCTATGACATTATAATATAGAGTAATCATCTTCATTCATCTTTCGGCGTCTAGTGAAGACAAAGACAGACACAAAACATTGGTTCAATTATTTTACGGGGCTTGTTCAATAATCTATATGCGGTAGATTTGCAAAGAAAAGTTCCATAAAAGGTATGCTAAATCATAAAAGTGTCAAAAAATTAATTAAACCTCTTCACCCTTACTTAGAATCTGCTGGTACGAGTTTGATGACATGAATCAGTGCGGGATACAATTAATTAATATCGTATTAGAAGGATGAAAACCACAACATCCTACATTTTTTGCTGGTCGGCTCATATGTTGGCAAGGAAATTAAGTACTCGACCTCTCACTTGCGGTTTATTACCAGATTTGCTTATGTGAAAGGGACAATCGATTTCAATTCAAGGGTTGAAACCCTAATATTGAGGGTCCCCACGGTCCCACCTCTAGAATTTTGTGAAAGAGGTAAATCGCGGGATGTATCCCAACAGATCAGGGAACAAGAGATGTTTGTATATTGCGCCTACAAGGAGTTTAATTTCATGTTTCAAGAATCGAACTCCCACACTGCAGCTGCCAACAAGGCGTGAAATAACCTCATTTTTGTCATTTGCACCACTGAACTATGCCCCGAGAGGCCAATCGATTTCAATTCTATATTATAGAATAAGGCTAGTAGTGTTTTGCACGTCTCTTATTTTAAATGGGGCAATTAAACGATTTTTAATAATGAGTTTTTAGTCAATTTTGAGTGACTTTTTTTAAGTGGATCCAATGTCCAATTTATGGCATTTATTAGGTGGTATTTAATCATTTTCACGGTCCCTCAAAAAACCCTTTTTCGAGAGGAGTTCAGAACGATAAAATATAATAAGTTAAACAAAATTATCCACGTTAAAAACTTTCGACGGCTCTTTGAATACGTGGGAATGAATAACCGAGGTAAAAGAATATGTTATTTCTCATTTTCAGTCTAGAATTAATGAAAGAATGTCTATAAGGAGGCTATTGGTTCTGAATTATATCATTTCAAAAGCACAGGCTTCCTCAAATGAACCCACATTTTTTTTTTCTTTTCGATTTTTCCATTACAAAAGGTGTTTTCGTAACAAAAAAACATGCTACTTCAGAATAGAATCCGCTTCCTTAATCTGTAAATTGTGTACAACTCTTCTAAGTACACCCTAGGCTAGTCACAACCTTGCAAAGGGTGCATTGGGTGACATGGACCTAGGGGTGTGACTAGCCCTATTTGGAAACTAGAAGAGTAATAGACCATTGCAATACGGTATGATCTATACCGAGATTTTGAAATTACACTGTAACAATCTAGGTTGATCTGTGTCAAAAGATGTTATAATTTAGAAAAGACACTAAAAATCCAATTAATAGGAACCGCTCATTTGATTCAAGCATTCCGAAACAATTGATTTATAAACCCTTATCTCTCTTCAATGTTGTCCGAATAATTTTTTGAGCTTTCAAGTTTGTTGTACTATGGTCGAAAATAGTGTAACCAAATTAGGTTCACCCTACAAGTTTAATATTGTGTTATGTTAATCTTGGAATGATATATTGAGCTACAGGGGTCCATATATCTTGTCAAGCACTAGTTTACGAAAGAGTTTTACATTCAAACATCTTGCTTTATTATTTTATACTTCAATATGCATTTCTCAGTTTTTAACCATAATATCATTATTTAATACTATGTTTCTACGATCCAATTGATTTGACAAAAGTCATGTTTGAGCCACATTTTTTTAAAAAAAATACATTCTTAAACAATGATTTGATATCATTTCAACCACACATTCTTCAATAAAATAATATTACACGCAAATTCAAAACTTTTCTTTATTTTTTAATCACACATTTCTCATCAATACACTATTCAAAAATGCATTTTAAGGAAAATAATATGGCTCAAACAAGGGCTTATAGTGTATTGTCAGTCCAAGGTCTGATTTTTTAAAATGTGGACCTATTAAAAGTTTGAATCCAACTCCACGAAATGTGTGAATAAAAAATAATAATATTTTCGAAATTTTAATTGAAATTAATGTTTCAGTGGAAATTACAAGTTAAATATTAGTCACTGCTTGAATTCAATGTGGAATTATCTTATATTCTCTTACTCCAGTGTGAAAAGATTGTTAAGAAATAAAGAATCTTAGGATCGTTTGATTAGTGTTTCACTTTTCAATTTTTGAGAAGATTTTCAGTTTTTTGTTTTGACGATCTATTTTAAAATTGTTAAAGAATTTTATTTTGTTTTATTTTATTTATTATTATTATTTATTTATTTTTAGAATTTATGTAAATTTTAATGTTTTGTCCAAGTATGCAAGAAAAGTTACGTGGATGTGAGAGCAGCCGGATCTACTGACTATGTAAACCATACAAAAATCGAGGTCAACAAGATTTACTTGTTCGCGAGTACTGCCAGAGCTGATCAAGTAACTTCCAGTAGCAGCAGCAGCAATAGGGAGAGGAACTCATCGTATGATCAGCCAATTTGTAGTCACACAGGATTCTCATACTTGTCAATGAAGTCACAAAAAGAAGAGCATCTCCTATAAAGATTCAGAAATCAGCTTGAAGGATAAACCAACGGGAACAAAGTGGAAAGTGGTAAGAGAATGAAATTTAGACTAGCGACAAACCTTGAGATCTCGAGGGTCTTGGACCAACTTTAAATATGAAGCCTATAAATATTTGAAATATATATACAATAACAAAAAATAATATTTTTTTATTAAATAAAAATATTCAAGCAATCCACATTCCAAATTTTGTGACTAACTTATGATAATGAATTTCCTTTCTTTCACACGTCGAATTTGATCCTTCAAAACTAGATCAAGAAACTTATTCATAACTCATACTTGAGATTGAATTAACTTTTCATCTCTCTTTCTTTTTATCTTTTTATGAACAAACAAATACATTCTATTAGACATATTAAAGTAATCAACAATTCAAAATCAATGAAGGATCAAACTTTAAGTAAATTGAATAACAATGGAACCTGGTCAGAAATTTTGCCCTCGTTTGATCCCCATTTTTTTTTTAAAAAATGAATTTTTAAATAGTGTTTTGATCCCATTTCAACCATACATTCTTCAATAAAATAATATTACATTCAAATTCAAAAATTTTCCTTATTTTTTAACCATACATTTTATATCAATACATTATTCAAAAATTCATTTTTTTTTGACAAAAATGAGGCTCAAACAAGGGCTTCATTCAGATAGACAAAAATTTGTTTCAACTATAAAACAATAATAAGAATTTATTAAGAAAATATTATTCAAAAAAAAAAAATTATAGACCAACGAGATAACAAAGAAAAAAGGGATGCCTACATGCCCCCATGGCACATCTTCAAGTGGTAAAAGGGGAGGATAGAGAAATCCAACTTTGCTTTAGGCTGCTGCGTCAAGGGTTCGAATCCTGAAATATGAATTTAGCTCCTGGATAAGTGCAAGTGTACAAGCAACCTTCCACCCTGTACCCTTGGAGGCATAATCTGCGATTTACCTCCCTCGCGATGCTCCAAGGCAGGAACGATGGGGGACCCTTAAGGTTGGGGTTCAATATTTTTTATTTTTTATTTTTAAAAGTGATGCGTACATGAATAAGGTCATTAAAATTTTTTATTTACATGGGACACGTGTCAAATTTGATTGGACAAAAAAAAGAGACAGCTGCACCTATCAAAATCTTTGTCTACTAACCTTGTCCAAGCAGCATTATACTAAGAAAAATACCATTAATTAAATACACTGGCGGACCCACATGGGGTCATGTGGGGTCAAATGACCCCACAGTTTTCTGGAATTTTTTTTTTTTTTAAGAAAATTTAATATATGATCTTTAAACATTATAATTCGTCTTGGTTGAAAGGCACTTTTACGTGTGTAAGATCTATTCATTTTTCTTCAACCAACTAAATAGCTTTGCATACTTATAGTTAATTAGAATCTATTTGTCCCCCATTAAAATTACAATTTATTTTTCTCACTATTCCTATCAATTACACATTTTTTAATAAAATAATATTACATGTAATTCAAAATCTTTTTATTCCTTTACAACAAAACATTTAAAAAAAATACTATTTCAAAATACATTTTTGCCAAATTCTCATTATAGTAAGGGCCAAACAAGGGCTTAATTGCAGAAAGGAAGATAAAAACATCAAGTACCCATCTTGAGACTAGTTTGGAAAACTATATATATAGGATTGATATTCTAAATACTAAGTTAAGCACCAATGCCATAAAAGCAAAAATATCATACACATCAATATTAATGTCAAAGACTGTAAGTGTAAGTTAGAGAATTCACAGAAGGTTGAACATGGTGACGAGGAATTAAGGATGACTAAACAAGCACGGATAATTAAATAAAGATTGCAAGGTCAAAAAAAATGCAGAGTTGGCCTAAAAACGAAAAAAATGAAAAAAGAAAAATCATGAACATATTAAAATTCTTTTTACGCTTTGAAGAATATAAAAAAAAATTGAAATTTTTTCTTTATTATTTATAAATATAGCCCCCGTTTGAACCACATTATTGTAAAAATGAGAATGAAAAATATGATAAAAAGTCATATATGATGGTTTGATATGATGGATAATGATTATATTTTTTATTTTAATGAGAAAATAATGGGGTTCAAACGGAGTCATAATATATATTATATTTTTTTTATGTGGCCCTCGTTAAGATGTGGTTTTAGGCGATCTCATACCTAACGTATAGTCAGGGATGGACCCATCCGTTTTGAGTTGTGGGGTCAAAAATTAGAGTTACAGTGCCCCCATGAATAATCGCGGGGTTGACACAATACACACACATGAGGTCGGGATTATTTTATTCATGGGACCTCGCTGTGCATGTGAGGGTGCGATCACTTGCGAGTTCATCCTCGCAGGTTGTGCTTAGCTCCAAAAATTAATGTGTTTTTTTAAAACAATATAATATTTATAAAAATAAGTTAATACATATTTTGACATCTTGAAAGTGTCTTATAATTCTATCATTACTAATATTGTTAAATGAATTTTGTTACATGTATATTTTTGTTTATCATGTCATTTATAGATGTTGAGCTAACGACGAGTAAATCAAATTGGATGTAAGAAGTAAATGAAATTTAAGTTTAACAAAAAAATAATTTGAAAGTAATTCAAATCACATTTAATCCGTAACGATTTTAAAATTTTTGACATCATATTTAATGTAAAATTTTCTAATAAAATGATGTAAATTATATTCGAAAATTTATCGTGAAAAAATTATAAACGTTAATGAAATAATTGATTTTTTTTAAAAAGACAAGTTAAACGCTTCTTTTAATACGTACGTTTGACGCATATATTAACTATTTTCGATATCTGTTTGGACCATTCGATATAACTACGATGTAGTTTTCATAACAAATTTCTAGATGATGCAAGCGATTTGTAGATTTGGATAGTGTACGATCATTGTCAAATTTTAAAAGTTAGCATATTATCAAAATTTTCGAAATACTAATTTGGAACAGCCTACTTTAATACATCGTATCTTTTGCTATGATCGATGATTTCGCACATCATTAAAAAACGAAAAACTAGGCCATGAACGCTTAGAAATAATATTAAAAATGTAATATTTCGATTTCATTTGATATGTATTAAAGTAGATCGAAAACGGTTTAAAACAACCATTTTTGGAGAAAAAACCCCAAAATTTTGTGGGGTCATCTGACCCCGCATGACCCCATGTGGGTCCGCCCCTGCATATAGTCAAGATCAACACTAACTAACGATTGTCTTGTATTACGACTACCACTATCGCCATCATGATGATGGCAATGATGATCATGTTACATATCAAAAAGATCGGCCACAACAATCCTCTACAGAAGAAAAGGTGAGGCTTATGGGGAAATTGCTGTTGGAAAGCTTAGGAAGTCTTTGATTCGTGACGGATCCTGTAAAAATCTACGTAAATAGTTTCATGGCTTATGGAGATGGAGGGCCTACTTAGTCATGTCCGGTATTCAAAAAATGCCAAAACCAGCAAGTGATAGCATTGCACAGTCGGTGAAGGACAGCATTGAGGAAGAAGCCTTCTAAGAAATTCCATTGGTGGCAACTGCTGAGTGCACGAGAAGCTTGAATTGCATAAAAAGAAAATTTGTTTGTGTTGGAATTAATTGAATTTAATTGGGTTTAAAACAGTAAATGTAATATTTAATGATGTGGACCATTGCAGTTAATTTTGGTGAATTGGAAAAGTCTCCAATATAGGCCCATATGTTGATAAGCCCATTTTAAGTGTTTTATATATGAAAAGGAATTTCACATCGAAAGTTTACAAGAAAATAATCTTTTTTATATAGTGGGTTGTATAAATAATATATAATTTAATAAGTTACCTACCACTTGGTTAACTTTAGCTAGCCAAAGGCTAGTCACCACTAGAGTGGTTGCACCACTCGTGCCGCTCCTCAGACCCGGCATGCGCACGTCGCAAAGTACGCATTGGGCGCTTTAGAGGCGCACTTGGCACGTACGCATTGCCGCGAGGAGTTGGGGAGCTTTATAGTTTTTCGAAATGGACTCATGGTTCGATGATGTGGCAGCGCAAGGCTCGGTGAGTTGGCATTCTAGGTTGCGCACGCATGGTAGGACGCGTCTCTTCGTCCTACGTGGCGGTTAGATGTACGCGTGGCATCCGCATGGCTGTGACTGTTCAGAAATTGGTGAATAGACATGATGGATAGACACTTCACTTCATGGTTCAATCTGGATCGTCAGATCATGAAAATAGTACGATCCAATGGCTAATACGAATCAGACCAAGTGGTGCACCAGTTCCTGAAATATCAAACACCTGTTCCATGAGACATTTCAATCTCTATAAATAGAGGCCCTTAGATTCGTTTTTTGGACACACCAAATCAATTACGAATTCAATTGATTTCTAAATTCTTCTCTCTCCATATTCTGCTCTAAGAATTCTCTTATATTTTCGTGGTTATTCCGTTCGAGTACAATCATTCATTGGTTCGACCGACAAGGCTGGTATTGTGCAGTATCGACTTTGGAAGGAGTGTTGTCTCTTGGGAGACGTCTATAATCCCGTTTGCACTTCATTGGGGGGCGAAATCTGTCTTAAGGAGATTTGTTTTGGTATACCACGCTTCATCTACTATTTTCTATTTTTCTGCTTACTTTTTTTCTTTTGATTGCGTTAGTCGAATTTTCGACAACAGTTTGAGAGTACTTCCAAAGATAAAATGGAGTTAATTGTTCCAATTGTCACTGAACTTAGGTTCATGCTTTTGACTAGTCACTGAAATTTAAAATATCTAGTTTTGATCACTAAACTTAGATCAATGTCTTCGATTGCTCGCTGAACTTAGGTCCATGTCTTAGATTACTTACCGATGTTTAAAATGTTGCTGAATTTTGAAATATGCCGTACATTATTCACTAGCATAATTGTTAAACTTTCAAAAAATATCGAATTTACAGTGAGTAATGTACAATATTTTCAAAATTTAGTGAGTAATGTATACTATTTTTCAAAGTTCAATGGCCAAAAATCGACATTTTAAACTTTAGTAAGCAATTGAAAACATAGACCTAAGTTCAGTGACCAAAATTCGACATTTTTCAGTGACCAATCAAAGATATCGACCTAAATTCAGTGACCATTGGAACAATTAACTCGATAAAATGAGTTAAGACTTTTTTATTTTTCGACCTTGTAAGTTTTCTCGATGTAAAAAGAAAGTTAAAACCTTTCATAGCACGTGACCAGCACGACCCTCTCCAATTCCCCTAACATTACATTATTCCCATTTTAATGAAATTTATTTAACATATTCACTTTCTTAGGGACTCATTTGTCTAAATAAATTGAATAAGACCCATGCCATAATAATTTATTATTGGGTAATTGGCACAAAACGTCCATACCTTTCAAGTGGATTGTGGAAAACGTCTATACTTTTCATTTTTTGGCATCTTTGACCTTACCTTTAACATTTCTTTGCGCTGAACATCATTTTTACCTATTTTTAACATAAAATGACCAATATACCCTGCTATTTATAAAAAATATATATAAATAATAAATTGCAACTATAGTCCCAAACTTTTAAAAAGTGCAAATATTGAAGGAAAGTAATTCTGTAGTTCATCAACGTTTTCTCCTTTTTTCCTCCTACCATAACAAGATCTTGTAAGTCAAAATTACTTAAGAACTCACAAAAAATTGCTAAAAATAATGAAATTACTTAAGAACTCACAAGAAATTGCTAGAACAATGAAATTAGCCTTGCTTGATACAGAACCAGAAGATGATTCAAGAAAATTTCAAACTTCTCTTTAATGGAAAATCTGAAATTGACCTTTTCCTTTTCTCTGATTTTGCTCATCATTTCTCTCCTTCCTACATTACTCTCCACAGGTAGTGATAATTCCAAGAATCCACTCCAGGATAATCAATTCAATCATTAATTTGTTGTCTACTTATGTCAAATGTAGAGTCTGTTTGGAAGTGATTTTGAGAATTGATTTTTTGATCGTTAGGAGAAAAGTAGATCCACCTGTAAGAGAAAAAGTCAGATATGACGACTGTAATAGTAAAATAACGGTCAAAAAATTAATTTTTTTGGTGAAAAAATCACTTCCAAACACGCTTGTAGTTAGTTTTTTGTATTTTCTATATGTAGGGAGTAAGGTACAACAGGATAAAGATGAGACTTATGTGGGTGTGAACATAGGCACTGATGTGTCTAATTTGTTTCTTACCTGCAGATTTTGGTAGCTTTTTTGCAATTACAAACTTACAGAAGATGGCGGGTGAGGTGGAGGTCGTAGTGGGGTGGGAGGTGGTGGGTAAGATGGAGGCTAGCAGGGGGTGGGGGTGAGATGTGGGAAGAAGTTGAATTTATTATTTTGGGTTTGGGGTTGATTTGCACTTTTTTAAAGTTTATGCCTGTAATTGTAATTTGTTATTTATTTTTCTTTTCTTTTTATTATTGTTTTATTTAAATTGGAGGGTACACTGATCATTTTACGGTAAAAATGGGTGAAAAAGACATTCAACACAAAGAAAGGTAAAAGATAGGAATAAAAATGTTAAAAAATAAAAAGTAAGGACGTTTTGTGTCAATTACTTTTTATTATTCGAGTTTAGACCGTTGGGTCTAATTTCCACAGTAAACGAAAATTTTGTTTTTGTCCTTATTTATTTGTAAGGCCAAATTTCGTTACCGTTGGGAGCCTCTTGGAGCTGTCTGCTGCCCGTCTTCTTAACCCCACGACTTCTCTCTCTCACGCGCGCGCACACACAGAAAACACGCATAGGAGCAGATTGCCCGAAGATTATTGGAGAGGATGATAATGGGAAGTACTGAAAGTAATAAAATGGAGTTTGACTTTGCCTCGACTGCTCACGATGATGTTCTTCTTCCAATGTCTTCTACTTCTTCATCTTTAATCAGAGACGTCTCCTACAGGTTCTCTCTCTCGCTACAAATCAATATTTTGGATTTTAGGTTATGAAATTGTATAGTAAAAAGGCATTGCATACATTCACACGGTCTGATGTCTGCTGCCTGCTTGGCTTCTTGTATCTTTTATCTGATGTAAGACGACCAAACTTGTTTAAAGCTGTTTGTTCATATTCGGGATTTAGAAAATGTTTTGCAATCTAAAATTGGAACTGAATTTTACCCAATTTCGGTTCCTTAATGCCGAACCCAGATGTGGAATCCACTGTTGATTTGTTACTTCTGTATTGATGACTAATAACAATTTAATCTTCACTGTAGAATTTTCGAGTGCTTTCAAAATTGGGCATAATTTTTCTTTCCCTAAAAAATCACAGTTAAAGGAAGAAATTAAATAATTTAAATCTAAATATTGCTTAATTACTATGAACAGCAAATTGTGCTGCTGTGAAATATCAATTGATATAGCTCCTGTTCTAAAGTCAGTAAAGACCGTTGTATTTAACAAGGAGTTCTAAACTGTGAATTGATTAATAGCATATGTAATCTTGTTTCTTGAGAGGTAGAAAATGGTGCCGCTACGTGGTATCTGGGTTACATTCTGTGAGCTTGAATGATCTAGTAAAGAGGTTTAGATCCACTCATCACATAAATTTATGGTGAAGAAAGGGAAATTTAGACAGCAACAATACAAAATAACCTCTGTAAATTAACAACTTCCGTTATAGAATTAAATTTCCCGATCCCAACTTGGATTAATGGGATAAATAAATTCTCTATAAATCAATTACCTCTATTATATATAGAAAATTTTCCCAGTTCCAAACTTATTAATTTATAGAGGTTATACTCTACTTCTTTTTTGCATTTTTCACATTGATTCCCCTTTGAAGAAGTCAAATGTGGTTGTTAAAGATCTAGTTGCGTTGAATTTTCCAGTATCTCTATGAGCCGAACAGGATTCGGAAAACAATTCATGTAGGGAACCCCCAATATATTAGGAACAAGGCTTTTGGTTGTTTTCCCTTTGAAGAAATGCTGCATGAATGGAATCTTACCTAAATGCTCAAAATGAGCTAGGTATAACTAGATAGACAGAGTGAGAAATGAATGATAAGCTTGAAATTAGAGACAGTTGTTTAGATGCATTTTCTTTTCTTATGTTTGAGAATTTTATCCAACAATTAACCTTAAAACTGAGTAGATGATGGAGAGGGACATTGAAACTTGCATTCTTCTTAGCACCATGGATATTATACTCAAAAACTCAATGCTAGACTTGGAAATCCCATGCTAATTTTGAGCTATAGGAATGCTGAAGTTTGTATCACCATGGATATTATACTCAAAAACTCAATACTAGACTTGTAAATCCCATGTCAATATCAGGTTATGCCCCCGTTTGGCCCCCATTTTGTAGAAATGAAAATAGGTGAAATAATATTTTTTTTTGAAATATAAGTGGTTAAAAAAGAAGGAAAAGTTTTCAATTTATATGTAATATTATTTTATGGAAGATTGTGTGGTTGAAAATAGGAGGGAGAAAAGTAGAATGTAATGGAATGAATATTAATGATGCCCAGACGGGGGAATCTCCCTCTGCTATAACATGTCCTATTGGGATAGCTGCCTTTTGTTGAGGAGGCCAAATGAGTGGTCCATCCGTAATTTATCTTCAATTGGCATCACCTCCACTATTTTGTGTACATTTCCATAAATCCATCTTAACATCCTTATTTTTGCTAGGTTCGTGTTATAGACTTGCTGTAAATTTCTAACCAAGAGGGTGTCATTTGTACAGACAAAATCATGGGATGAGAAGCTGATTTTTTCACTTCACATCAACAGGTTTTTGGGTGTGGAAACTGCCTAAAATCTTGATAACAGGATATAGATGTGTTATTTTGTACATTTTACTTAATTTTCTTTTCTATTCTCTGTTTATCCTATATATTGCCCTATTTTTTTTTTGGCTTCAAATCTAAAACTTAATATTTTGGATCTGTCTGATGGGGATGAAGTAGATGCGGTGGATTGCATTATT
>NC_036250.1:11234051-11255615 GCF_002742605.1 Olea europaea var. sylvestris | reverse complement strand
CTGCTTGTAGAACCTATGATATCAAGATAGGTTCTTTAAGGCCTATGTCCTCTGAGGAATCCAGTGTCTTTCTCTGATCTCAACTCTGAAGGAGACTTGTTACGCTTTCTAAGTTGGTGTGAACCTCAGGAAATGAGCAAGAAGTACAGATTTATCATAGGTGGATCATCGTTTATTATTGACTTAAGAGTGTTTCTTTCAGTTAAGATTTTCAACATGCTTCGGTAAGGGCCTGGATTTTGCCGCAAAAACTTCTGAATGAAGCGTGTCTTTTGTTTGCATACATAATTCTTTTACACTTCGGGTTCTATGACATCACCATTGAAAATCCAGGGCTAGGTGTCAGGTTCTTTGTATCTGTTACTTGTGAAAGCCATTTCTGCAAACTAATTGTGATCTTCATTGTATTGTACTTGAATATTTGTTACCACATCATATTTTGTGCCCTTTGTGATAGTTTCTAGTTACAGTTCAAACTTCTGATGCAATTATTTTTACTTTCTGTGATGCATACTGTGTTTGCAAAATGTTTATGGATTTTGGTTTTCTGATGTTATTTCTTTGTGTCCTATTGATTGGAGCCTGGGTTGCAAGGAAATAGAATCGAAAACGGGACATGACACAATATGAGGGAACATTATTTCTAGGGCATGAAACACTGAAAATACTATATAAAAATTTGAACAGTGCTACACTTACAGAAGAAATGATACAGATGTTTTACAGAATACACACAGCAAATGGACCTCATCCCAATAAAATATTCACATGGGGTCTACCCTCATGTGACTATCCTGTAGAAGATCTGTGAAATATTCCCTGTACACAGGGCATTTTCCTAAAAAAAAATTTAATTTATTTTTATCAATTAAATATTAAACTTCAAAAAACTATTTAATACAAATTAAATAACAAAAATGCCACTATCGATCTAATATAAATAAATTTTACATATAATTGTCGTCATCTGAAAACAATTATTCATAATAATTGTATCATATATAGAATCCAATGTTGCGGGTAAATGATTTTAATGGACAATCCCTTGATCTTTTTATTGTCTGATTTTGACTTAGGTTAAAATCAGCTTTTAATCCATACTAAACAAACTCTAAAAGTCTTAAAATTAAATTAATTTTAAGTCAGAGCCAATAATAATTTTTAAATTAAAGTCCATAATTAAAATGACAGGAAATTTTTTGAGTTCAAGAAATGTTACACGTAATCTCGCATTAGATTACTAATCAATGAATTGACAAGTAAAATGCATTTGAGATAGAACCAACGAAGAAAGAACTGCTACAAAAATAAAATTTTTGTACAGTCGAATCCAATGCCGACACATACACGACTTTGAGATAGCGTTACGCGGTGCGTACTCATTGAAAGCAATTATGGTTTCCTTTTCATTAACCTGTCTATCTCAAACCAGACAACTTTTGGAATTAACGATGTTAATGATGTCCGTTGGCGTCGACGAAAAAAATGTATTTATAATTTAATGGAACAAACAAGGGCAAATCCGTACTTTGAACCACATCATTGAATTGAATTACCAGTCAGACCTCTCCGACGATATTTTCCATTAGAATCGGCGTGTTTTACGCGTTGGGCAAATTATGTTCCTCTCCCTTTTCCTTTTACTTTCTATCAAAAAGTTCCCATTCTTGTGCAAATTGCACGCATCTACTCTTCCTCCTTATATAATATTCGTAAATATAAACTATAACTTCGACATGTCTCGGATCTCTCATAACCATCTTGAATCGTTCAATTTTACATTCCCTTTTTGCGTTTCCATCTCCTATTCATCCCTTCAACAGGTTTTCCCCCCTCTCTAAGTATATTTTTTTGGTGATTTTATGTGATCGGGTGATGTTGGATGGTTTTCACTTGATCTGTTATTAGTATTTTTATAATTTTTTAGAATTTATTTTGAGTGCGATTCTTGGAATTCAATGTTGCCTAGTTTGTATTTGGTTTATGTTCATCATTTGAGTTGAATTACGTTGGTTTATACGCAGTATCTTGAAGTCCGGAAGAAAAATTGAAAGAAGAATGAGAAAGGGAATATTGTAGAGCTCTCTGTATGATCATTGCGAAATTAAGCGTTTATTTTTGGCTATCTGCAACTGGTGGAAATTGTTATGGGTTCCTGAATTGCCCCATTTTAAAATGTGTCATATCTTTTCTTGAATTTTTGTACTGAAATATATTGTCATTTTATTGAGTTGATGTAATCAATGCCATCAATCTACTGAAGGAGAAAAATAAAAATTAAAAAAATGCATTGTTTATTTTAGGGTAATCTGTCGTTCTTATGTTATGTATATATAAATATCCTTACTTCTGGTCCAAAAACTCTTCATTGTGAGCATGCCTGTGTTTAATCGTGATCGACTATCTCTGTTTTGATGGTATCTGAATGTAGGTCATTTGTCTAATAGTTAGGACTCAAATATTCAAATTAGTAGTCACTACTGAGAATCGTGAGTCAATATAAAATCAGAGCCCACTACCAATCAGTCATACTTCTGTTATTCTGAGTGCTTTTATATGATTTGTGTGACTTATTTATGTTGTGTACTACATCAAATTGATACCAACCGTTGTTGTTTGGAGCATGTTATGAGAAATAATATCTGCTGCGGCTTCATTCATATTTTGCAGGGCTTGAGTTCTTGAGTTATTGTTTTTATTTGTTGGTAACTTATCATTATTCTAATATTATATTCCTGCCATTTTACTGCTGTGTTGTAGACTTCTTTTAATTTCTTTTGGTACCTTATACATTGATGTTTCTCTACCATCAGGTTTCTTCTACAGAGTTTGCTTCTCTCTGGATGTTATGAAGGTTTTAATCAAGAGTTGAAAGCATTGTGTAGATTCCATTCATGATGATTGACTTTAGTATCCCACTTGTGAGATTTCTAGCTAGTTCGAACTTTGATGCTGGCTATACTTTTGGATGGCTGCTTATGGGGTCCTTAGGAATTTTTATTGTTACGTATGCATACTTCATATGGCAGAGAAAGACATCACTTAAATGGGTTAAAGCTGCTGCTCGAGCGAAGAAACAAGCATGGAAGAAGCTTAAAGTTCCCTTATCACGTCATACATGGATTGAAGATGTTGCTACTGGTGGGCAGCCATCCACCTGCTGTGTTTGCCTAACTTCCCTGGTGTCTCCACAAACTTTAGGAAAAAAAACGACATCACATTCTCCACTACACCGTTGTTCTGTTTGTGGCGTTGCAGCTCACTTTTGGTGTTCGCAGTTTGCAGCAAAAGATTGCAAATGCGTAGCACAAGCTGGTTATAGCCATGTCCAGCACCATTGGTCTGAAAGATGGAATAACCTGGATGACAATCCTGAGATGTCGACATTTTGTTTTTACTGTGACGAACCTTGTGGAGTTCCTTTTATTGATGTATCTCCAACATGGCATTGCTTATGGTGTCAGCGCCTCATACATGTTAAGTGCCATGCCAAAATGTCTGAAGAATCCGGTGATGTTTGTGATTTGGGTCCTCTTAGAAGAGTCATTCTTTCTCCCCTCTGTGTGAAAGATCTTGAAAGTGAGAAATTTTCTGTTACGGATGAAATCATTACATCTTTAGACCATGGGCAGATTAGGAGAAAGCGCCAACGGAACAGACATGGAAGTAACCGATATATCAGTGGCAAGGTACAAGGAAGTTCTGCTAACAAAAGAGCACTGCAATATGTGTTAAATGGTCTTGTTGGTCTTGGTCTCTTGAAGTCCAGTAACGAGAAAAACAACGATAACTTTTTGAAGGCTAGCAACCTAATTGGTCAGAAAGGCGGTCTGAATGGGCTGAAGCATAAGAAAGATGAAACTGCTGTTTGTGGAAAATCTATGAAGTATACTCTAGTAGATTTGTCTTCTGATGCAAGACCTCTCCTGGTCTTCATAAATGCCAAGAGTGGAGCTCAAAATGGACGTATCCTTCGAAGAAGATTGAACATGATATTGAATCCTGTACAGGTGAAATTTTGAACATTTTCTAGAGACTAGCTTCTGATTGCTTTTATATCCATGTCATTTTCTCTTCAGAATACAGAAGAACTGTAACTTATTAGGGAAAATATAGTTTAACAATTTTCCATAGTGTAAGAAAACCTTGCTTGTCTTTATGCTGAATCGTGATGACTTGAACATGCATGTGTGACTTGTCGGACTTGGAACTTGGTTTTTACTCCACATTATATTCTGTTCACTTTCAAGGGGAAGTTGCGTCCTTTACTTAAGTTTACACTATACAGGCGTGTTTTTGCTTATTTCAGTGACTTGTGTTGCAGATATTTGAACTTGATTCCTATCAAGGACCTGAGGCTGGTTTAGAGCTGTTTGCTAATGTGCAATACTTTAGAGTTTTGGTATGTGGAGGTGACGGGACTGTGGCCTGGGTTCTTGATGCAGTTGAGAGGCATAATTTTGAATCACCTCCACCTGTTTCCGTTCTTCCTTTAGGAACTGGAAATGATTTGTCAAGGTTTCTTCACTGGGGAGGGGGCTTCTCGACTGTTAAAGGACAAGGTGGTTTAAGCACTTTTTTGCATGACATAGACCATGCAGCAGTTACAATGCTTGATCGCTGGAAGGTAAACATAACTGAAGAAAAGTCTGGCAGTGAACCTAGTCAAGTGCAATCAAAGTTCATGATGAATTACTTAGGTAATTGCCATGTTTATTTTCCATGGGCTTCTTCCTCGTCAAGTTACAAGAATGAACTCCTGTCAATAATTTCCTAAATTTTCCATCACTTCCCTGAGAAACCAAAATAGCTTTGCTCATTTTCCAGGAGAATAATTTTATAAATCGTTCCTTGTAATCAGTTAATTCATGTTAGTTGTTGTTGGACTCCAATAATCTTGAGCTGCTTTATTATAGGTATTGGATGCGATGCAAAGGTTGCATATGAATTCCACACAAGTAGGGAAGAAAATCCTGGAAAGTTTTACAGTCAGGTACTAATTTCCTACCTCGGTTATCCTTTTTCTTTTGAATATTACATATATGCAATTGCCTTGTGCTAGAAACTCTTTCCTTCTATATGCTGCATGGTCCTCACATATAGCTAATTTAAGTCTTGGAACAGTTTGTGAATAAATTGAGATATGCAAGAGAAGGTGCCAGGGACATCATGGACAGAGCTTGTGCTGACTTACCATGGCAAGTTTGGCTTGAAGTAGATGGGAAAGATATCCAAATTCCAAAGGTATATGAGTTGTCTAACCAGGACCATCTAGGAATTTATTCCTTCTTTTATTTTTAAAATTTTTTCTTCATGTTCTCTTTTTTCTAATGCTTCATTTAGGGCACTGAGGGCTTGATTGTGCTAAATATTGGTAGCTATATGGGTGGAGTTGACCTTTGGCAAAACGATTATGAGCATGATGATAATTTCAATCATCAGTACATACATGACAAAATGCTGGAAGTTGTATGTGTTTCGGGGTCATGGCATCTTGGCAAACTTCAGGTCAGAATCATCTTTTATCTGTTTCTAGGCTTACTTCTAATTACGGGGTTATTGAGTGTTGTGGGAAAAAATAAAAAATAAAAATAAAAATAATCACCCAAATGCTCACTGAATGCAGTGAAAAATGAAACATAAAATGAGCAAAAGAGAGAACTCAAATTAAAGGTGGTTCAACAAACCACCGACGATTACGAGAAAAGGAGATTAACTCAAAAGACCTCAAAATGCATAAATTTCCCAACTCTTTCAACTTCCCCCTACACAAAGCCAGAATGCTTGACTCAAAAATACGCACGAGTTTACTTTTAACTCTCTTTCTCTCCCTAGCTTTTTCTCTTCTTGCTAGCCTTTTTTTCTCTTTCTTTGGATCCCTTTACTCTCTGCCTTGAGACTATTCTCTTCTCTTCTTCTGTGCCGTTTGTTTATGATTCTGTGGAAAAAGATTTTGCCGAGTTTTGTCCCCTTTTTCTAGGATATACGAATGAATATATAATATATGCAAACTTCGGATTGCATAAAATGTATAGAAATGAATAGAAATTGATGTTTTCAAGTGTGTTAATTATGTTCACTCTTATGGTATAATTCTGTGCAGCTTTTTGAAGTTTGTGAGAAGCTCTACTTAACTACTTTTTCTGTTCTGTAGGTAGGACTTTCACAAGCCAGGAGGCTGGCCCAAGGGGGAATCGTGAAGATACATGTTTCCAGTCCTTTTCCTGTCCAAATTGATGGGGAGCCTTTTATTCAGCAACCGGGATGTTTAGAAATAACACATCATGGACAGGTATCTGATTGATGATTGCTGATACAGTAATTGATGTTGATGTAGTTTATGATTTCCCTACCTGTGTAGACTTAAGATATACCATCTGGAGAATATGAGATGTTAAATTTCTCAAATTAGACTTCAAATTATTATAGAACGAGTATGAGAAACTAACATTAGAAAGTGAGCAATATATAGATGCATATCCATCATATTTGCTGGGTTCATTGTGTTGACCTTTTCAAGATTGACATCAATCACTGTCAGATATCGAGTGTCTCAGTTTTAAATTTTCTTAGTGAAAAAATGTGTTGCCATTAGTTATAAACAATATCTGCAATATGGTCAATGTCCATGACATTGATCTCTGTCTTGATCAAGGACTGCCAGGAAGAAAAATTATAATGAATAATTTCCATGTGCGCGCACGCACAATATGGAAATCTGAAATTGCTTTTGGGTTAGTTGCTGTTAAAAATGATTTTCTACTTGTCCCATTACCTGTGAAATTTTGATCTTCAGCATGTATGACAACCTATTTAAGTTCTGTTCGGACAAAATGTTTTGCACTTTGCTATGTTATAGTCACGAGCTAAAGAAAACAATGCTTTAAAGATATAATGCTGATCTTTGTCGATACTTATTTTAGTATAACTTAAATGTGTCAAGACACTTTGTCCATGATGGTGTTGACTTGTTTGTGTCATTGTATTCCATTTTTTCTCTCTGGATTGTGGGCTTACAGGACTGAAATCTGCTCCCTCCTTATTAGGTGTTTATGTTGCGGAGAGCATCAGAAATGGATGGACCGAGAGGTCATGCAGCTGCCATAATGACTGAGGTTTTGGCTGATGCCGAGTGTAAAAGTGTTATCAATGCTTCCCAAAAGAAGTTACTTCTTCAGCAGATTGCCCTCCAGCTTTCTTGACTTTCTGAACTATTGATTCCTAACATTTTTGACATTGACTTGGCAGAGATTTTGCTAACTACTCATAGTTAACAAAAATAACTTATCAGGCAAGGGAAGGGTGATATAGTAAATTATGAAATCAGATACTATGGAGAGAGGTTTTATAAAGATGAGACTGGACTTTGTTTTGGGATTGAATCCCTTTCACCAGTCACTCGGTATATGTTTGATGTGCAGTTGTAGATAGGATTTGAATGGTACAATGAAAAAGGAAAAAAAAATTAGTTTCTGTTTCTTCTTGAATTACTGAAAAATCTTAGAGTCAATCCTATTAAACAATTTGATTTTTTATTTTTATTTTTATTTTTATTTTCAATCTTATTTATTAACATCACCTATTGGAGGGATTTTTCCCTCAATCATCTGAAGTTTCATAATATCAGCCTTTTATTTGCGCTAGTTCTGTCATCCTCATTGCGCCCTGCACAACCTTCCCTTGTTGGATTGAGTGAGAGCGTGGAGAATGGAAGAACTTTAAGTTGAAATTAAAGGTGGGGAAAAAATTATAACAAAGAAATATAAATTATGTTACATAAGGTATTTGTGATGATAGGCCCATGTATCGGCTTGGCCTCATCCCGAACCAAGGAGGCATTCTAGTGGATGCATGTGCGTGGGAAGGCCGATGATTACAGAAGTTAAACGACTACAAGACAAGCATGAAGTGATTGGCTCCTATTCTGGTTGGAATTGAATATAGATGAAGAATCTATAGATCGTAATAGTTAACAGATCTCTAGCTAACATATTATATAATTTCACTTCTTGGCACGGCCAAACTACATTGACAAATGCCATTTCTCTCTTTTTTGATGTCTACAACAAACAAGTGGGAGATGCAGGATCTGATCCTACGTATAAAAACTTCAACAGATTTAACACTATAATTGCGACCATATAAAGAAAAATAATAATTTAGTGGGTGTATTCAATTGAAACTTTTAAAGACTCTTTAAAACTAAGAAAATTTCGATGTATTCAATTGAGGCTTTCTAAAAGTTTGAGTGTATTCAATAGAGACTTTTATAAATTTTTAAAATGTCTCTACAAGTCACGGAGTCACGAGGTATTTAATTGAAATTTTTTAGAAATCTCTACAAATTTTGGAGTATTTAATTGAAAACGACTTTCAGAAAATTTTTAATTTATGGGACTTGGAGAGGCTTTTTGGTAAAAGGTATAAATAGCAATTCTCAAAAAATAAAAATAAAAAAAAAATCTCATGCCCATCTCTTCCAATCAGGCAATAATTTTCTTTGGGCTCTATGTTTTTCAACAGGTGCATCTCTATCTCACCCTCTATGATATTTATGTTGGATAAACCCATCTCCAAAATTGCTATGCTGAAGAAGGCGATTCTGGAGAGTTTAGGGTTCAGTATTGATTATTATGTTTGATTTCTCTAATGACCTAAACAACTCTAAAAACTAGTGTTAGTTTATCAGAAAACTAGTTTAGGTCCTATAATTAATTATTTTCAATTTCTCGTCACTGTATTAAGCCCAACTCCATCCCTTATCAATAAGAAATCTAGAGAGAGAAATAAAAGAGAAATTTTAGATTGAAACCACTAGAAAGTGTGTTTATACACAGATTACACGAGGGGTGGTCACATGTATCGCCTAAAACGTATGGGTCTGGTTTTGTGAATTACTAGGCTGGAATGTGTTGAATCCACCCCAGTGAAGTCTGTCGGAATAATTTGTCCAGGTTTTGTGAATTACTTCTTAAAATTTTATTAATTCTGGTGGCTTCAAAGACAATGCAAAAGGAGGAATACTATTTAGCCAAAAATAAGTATGTTTAGTTTTTTCTTGGGTTTGTTGTTTAACAACTTTTTTCTTTCTTTCTTCTTCTTCTTCTGAGAACAAAATCTCACCCTTTTTTTGTTGTTAGTTCCAAGTTCTAACTCTTCAAATTGTAAAATGGAGGGTGGTGGTACAACTAGCGAAGCGCAACCCGCTTCTTTCCGATGCGTACAATGTGTGATCCCAATTAAAACTCTCTACATACAGTACTCTCCCGGAAACATTCGTCTCATGAAATGCGTAATCAATTATTTCCTTATAGTTTCCATTACTTGTGATCAATTTGTTCGCTATTAATTACTCAATGATTCTTCTTGTATTCTTAATTTTGTTTTAGGGAAATTGCAAAGCTGTTGCTGATGAGTACATCGAATGTGAAATCATGGTAATCCTGGAAACTTGCTGGAGAACAAAATTTCTATTTTTTATTTACTTTAATTAATACTATGTTTTAACTTTCTGTTATTTTATTTTGTAGATTCTTATAATTGATTTAATTCTTCACAAGCCCAAAGCGTACAGACATTTATTCTACAATATGTTCAGTAAAGAGACTCTCAATCTTGAGGTATATTTCTTTTTTCTTTTTTACGGTTGCTTGAAGTTAATTGTTCAGACAGATATGATATATCAAGTGAGTTGTACATATATAGCTTATAATGGTTATTGCACGCAGGGCTTGTTATGGAAATTAATTTTGGGCTTCCTGATTTTGGATGCTTGTATCCATTCATTAATCGCTGTATATATTTTTTTTATAAGTCATTAATCACTAAATATTACTTCTTTATAATCTTCTCTGACTCTGACTCTGACTCTCACTCCACACACACACACACACTCTCTCTCTCTCTCTCTCTCTCTCTCTCTCTCTCTCGCACGTCCACACGATCCCTGTTTACTGTTCTATGGTTTAATATATACTTGCTTGTGATGCATATGGATACCCTAAGCTGTTTTAGATGGAATTTTGGTTTTGAGCACATATGACAAGGAATCGAGTGCCAATGTCACTTCGTTATTGTGGGGTTTCAGAAAGGTTTGTACCTCATTAGTTGGAGTTTTAATTTTTTTTCCTTTCATCTTTTAAATAATGGGTATGATTTTAAAATTTCACCCAGTTTTGATGGAATTGGTGTGCTATTGCTATTTGTAGATGTTTGCAGGTGTTCTCTTTGGGAACCTCGCGTTTCTTTGTGTTATGTTTCTCGGAACAAGAAAGTTTTTGAATTCACCAAAGGGATTATACGGGTAAACATTTCTTGGCTGTACCTAAGTGCTGGAATATGTACCAAACAAATGGTATTTTCTGTCTTTTGTCTTTCCTCCCCATTATCCTTAAGAAAGAAACAGATAGTGCAAGATATGAATCAATAGTGGTTTGCCAAATTTATTGTTCCAAGTTGTTAGTTAAACTCAATTTGTAACAGTCTAACGGATAAGTTATTTGCTTGTGGTTTAGGGTTCTATGGTACTTTGAATATGCTTTAGATGTAGGATTTCACATGAGAGGTACAAGAGCTCTCTATTGCAATCTGTTTTCATGCGAAAATACTGAATCTTTTGTGGTGCATATTTTACTAGAAAAAATTGTATATTTAGCCCCTGTTTGATTGCCTTTATAAAAAGAAATTGGGAAAAAAAATGATGTTTTGAATAGTGATTTTTTTGGAGAATGTGTGGTTATAATTAGGGAAAAAATTTTGAATTTACGTGCAAAATATTTTATTGTGTGAATGTGTAGTTGAAAATGAGTATATAAAATAATAAGTTGAAATAAGTGGTATCAATCTTTGAATATGCTTTAGATGTAGGATTTCACATGAGAGGTACAAGAGCTCTCTATTACAATCTGTTTTCATGCGAAAATACTGAATCTTTTGTGGTGCATATTTTACTAGAAAAAATTGTATATTTAGCCCCAGTTTGATTGCCTTTATAAAAAGAAATTGGGAAAAAAAATGATGTTTTGAATAGTGATTTTTTTGGAGAATGTGTGGTTATAATTAGGGAAAAAATTTTTAATTTACGTGCAAAATATTTTATTGTGTGAATGTGTAGTTGAAAATGAGTATATAAAATAATAAGTTGAAATAAGTGGTATCAAACAAGGGCTTAGTGCATGCAACGTGATGTCTACATATTTATTGCAGTTCATTAATATGGCGATATATTGTTTGACTTGTGTCGCCATATATCAATTATATGTTAATTGTGCACTCTTGTTATCACTTTAATTCTAGTATCTAGCTCAACTCAACTTTTGACACCCATATTGAGATATCTATATGAATTGTATAAGAGATCATGGTTAAATTTTGTGAAATAGTCATTTCAATGCTCTTGTGCTCTATGATCACCATGTAGTGGTTAAAGAACAATTGCTAACTAACCACAGACTTGATGATGAACACATTAGTAGAAAGTAGTTAAGTGAATTAGGATGAGAATTTTGTATTTCAGAAGTAACAAAGCAAGGGTGACATCATAATGCATTAATCATTTTCTGGAAGATGTGATGACCGAAAGCACCTGACCAAATGTATGGCTTTGACAAAAAATAGTATCTCAAAGTAGTTTGTTTATCAAACATTTACAAGATTTTGAGGTCTCATTGAGTTTCCGATTTTTCTGACTTTCTAATTAGCCTATTCTTCTTTTTCAAGAAAAAAAGACAGTGAAAATTGATTTGATTTTCCTCTTAACTTCACAGGTATAAAGATATATTGCTGGGGGTCCTTGTTTCAAGTTACTTTAAGATTTTTCTTGTGGCTACAATGGTATGTTTCTTTTTGATACTTGGTTATTGAAAAATTCTTATAGCCCCCATTTGTTTCCCATTATTTGCCTATTAAAATGAAAAATATGATCGTTATCCATTACATCGAGCCAACATTTTTGACTTTCTATCTTTTGTGTGGGCTCCGTAACGGCTATATTTTTCATTCTCATTTTTACATTAATGTGTACCAAACGGAGCCATAGTAACAAAGCAGTACGTCTGACAACCTTTACCCTATGATTGTACTTCCTCTTCTGCTTTGAGCTCCATAACTCATGTGACAAGTACTATCTTGATGGTTACATTTTATGTATTGTTTATCTTATGAACTATTTTAATATGGAGTTTGCATTTCGTAGGTATGGGAATTTCCTTCCTCCGTGATTTTCATCATTGATCTGTTTGTCATATCATCCAATACTGTGGCTTTAGAAGGTGAGAAATATGGAATTTTGTATGTTGTAATCCATGTATTATGTTAGCACTAGACTTCTCCCACTGGGATACTTAGTATTATAGGCTTCTCTCTTATTGGGGGTCGGGTAGGGGATCCATTCACATCAATCAAGGGGTTTTGGGCCATCTCACTTGAGTATGAATAGAGGGTTTGGGTATTTACGTAGGTCACAATCGAACAAGAACAAATTGAGGAAGAAAGAGGAAGAGAGGAGAAAGAAAAGAAGAGGGCAATTTATTTCTCATCAAACTTGTGTCTTATTACAAAGCATAAGCCACTTTCTATAGTGTTTAAACTAATTTAATTTAGGTAAGAAACATCTAACAGAATACTAGAGAATCTATTAAATTTAGGTAAGAAACAACTATAAATATAATAGAGAATGTAAAACCCACCCTTATTACATAGCTAATTAGGAAACTCTTCCATATAATATATATCTTCTAGGATTCCCATCAGCATTACCCCCTACCCTATTACATTAATTATGTCATACCCAATATTAAGTGCATAAATCTGAAAATTAAAATGATTATTTAATCCAGCATGGTCGATAACATAATGGTAGCACTTAAAATAATTAGCCTGACTTGAAATCGCTCCAATTTTTTGTCACATCAACACTTTATACACATTGTCACAAGTAAAACAAGAACAGCAATGCATAAATTTATTATTTTTTACCATCATTCACTGCATTTTTAAGAAAAACACGATGTATATTAAATGATTTTCACCTTCGATAGTAATCATTTTGGATAGGCTAGACAGATCAATTTTTCCTATTCTTCCACACAGAAAATTGAGCTCTAGAATTGTTTAGTAGTTACTGCTGGACTGTCTTCGTAATTTACAAAGTAAGAATGCAGTTTGTGGAATGTAATACTAGAGGTGCTCTAAATCTGTAGGGTATAACTATTGAAATCATATGGGACATTTTGTGCAATCCAAAGGGTGTGAAGGTATGGAAATTGTTTATCAAGAAAATAAAAAAGGCAAGGGATGTGCTAGTCATTAGATTCAGGTTATAGAGAGTGCTTGTTCTTACTTACTGCTTGGGAACGTGAAATTGTAGTGCAGATTGATATACTATTTATCTCTGCTTTACCAGTCATTTAAGAAATGGCTGATGCCTGTGAGATTCAAAATTTGGACATAACGTTCCTTTATTCTCTTTTTTCTCGGTAGATGGTGCTACAATCATTATGTATGATCAAAAACATGGATGACATATGAGTAGTAGTGAAGTGCACTGAAAATAGAGAGTTCTCATGTGTAATATGTTTCTTGCCTTGAGTTCTGTTAGCCATGGGAATCTTACACCTTATGAATAATTGTAGCTTACTGATCTATCTTTCTGGAGTTTTTATTATGTAAAATGAAATAGTTTCATTGAGTTTAAAACGTTTAGACATGCAAAGTAGCCATATATGCTGAATTGGCACTTTGACTTAGGTTGTTATATTAGATGTCCTCATGATGTAGATTTATCAAATATCTGTATTTAGTAACTCTATTCCTGCTACCAAGTACCATCACATCTGCTGACTGACACACTTTATGAACCAGTGATCACCTACTCAGCGATGATAAGATGCTTGGCAGTCTGCATTATGGCACATTCTGTCAAGTTCTTGGTCAGCCAGGGGCTCAGTAATTACCCTCTAAAGCTAGTTATATAATTGGCATCTTTGAACTTTTCATGCGAAATGTGTCATTGGCTTGAGAGCTATGACTCTGATATGAGATAATACGGGCTTTCTTATCTTTGGAACAAGAATAATTGATTTCATGGTTATCGAGTTAATGATGCATTGCTATCCTGGCACTACTGGTTTATAGAGCTTTGTTCAGACAACGATCAAATGATGTTATGCTGTCCTAGTGTTATTCACGTTGAGGACTCTGAAGGAAAATGTTGCTTGCGTATTGCTTCCGTTTGGGGTTCAATAATGTGATGAGCTTGTAGAAAATCGTTCCCTGTTAAAATCGTAATCCCTGTCGTGCAAGTAAGGGACAGAAGACTGCAGTTTTATTCCCCAGTGACGCCATTAAAATGGGTCAGGAATGCTGTCATTTATTTATTTTTTTGTGAATGAATTCTAGTTTGTTTCCTTCACGTCGAAATTTGACTAGGGAAATATTTACATATACATAGTTTTGATTATGATTTGTTTATTTCCTGTTACTGGAAAAACAAAGAACTATGCTGATTAATGGAAAAAGACAGATGATAGCCTAGTGTGTGGTTTTCAGTGGGAGAAGTGAAGTATCCTCTTTCCAACCTCAAACTCTCCCATCCTGAAAGTATTCATATGCTTAGTTTGTACGAATAGTTTCTTCTTTAAAAAAAAAAAAAAAAAAAGTAGAAGGTTGAACCCCATCCTTGAGGGCTCTCACCGTCCTGTCCCTAAAATTTTGTGAGGGAGATAAATAGAGATATGTGTCCTAAGAGGTCAGAGAATAAGATCTGTCTGTACACTACGACTATAAGAATAGTTTCTTCTTTACTCTTATGGATTGTGAAGAAGGGCCAACTGAAAATATCTTCAAATTTGTTATATTGAATTAATTTAATCGTAAATGATATTTCCACTGCTCGATTGTTCTAATAATAAAATTTTCTTTTGGAAATTTGGTTACACTTCGTAAAAAAAATAAAAAATAAAATGAAATGAAATTAAAGAGAGAAATTACAATGAACTTCTCATATGGTGGTGACATTTGGCATCCATATTTTCAAAGATTTATTTTCAGTTACACATTTCATTGATATATAACTTTTTAATCTCACATTTTATCAACTTTTATTTAAATTTACTAAATATATACACCTGAGGGGCATTTTCATGTATGAATTTTCATAATTGAGTGAGTAAATATTATTGGATATTTGTCTGTTTTTATATCATATTAATAATCTAAAAGTTTAAATTTTTTAGAGATGGTGAATTTATTCATACACCCATATACTTTATACTCATAAAATTGCAATTAAATCTAACCTTTAGTATCTTCTGATAGACATTTGATGATAATTAGATGACTAGCACATAGAGATATCAATTTGGCTCGAGGCGACCTGTGGCTTGGTTCGGACTGAGCCTTATTTTTGGACATTGGCCCGAGCCCGAGCTGGCCCATGTGGTTCGGCAAGTAATTTTATTATTTATTAATTATATAATTATGGGTAAAATTAAGAATATGAATTTTTAAAGGGAAAATTGTAGTTGAGGTACCAAACTTTTCTGTCATTCTAGACATTATAAATTTCCCCTATTAAATTAAAAATTAGAAAAGCAAAAAGCAAAACCACAACCACCCACCCCCATCTCCTTCTTCCCCAAACCAAAACCACTCCACCCAACCTTAACCTCAGTTTCCATCTGAATAGGCTTTTCTCCTTACTCTGGGGTGCCATTTTCAGTCCCAGCATCAATTTTGGCATCTTTCATATTTTCATCAATTTCATTAGTAATTGAAGGAACAGAATCAGTAGAAGTCTCATCTGTTTCCATCTTCGCTGGTTCCTTTGCTGACTCCTTCACAACTGGAACTTGCACTTCCTCCTCTTCCAACATCTTATGTACATAAAAAGTGTATTAATTCACCAAATAAATAAATAAATAAAATAAAATAAAAGAACTAGCATCATAAACAAATGAAGAAGCTTTTTTCCAGAGAACTTACAGTAACTGACTCAACAGAGGCAATCCCATGGAGATTTAAACGTACTTTGACCTTCAACTTCGGTGCCATTTGGGCTGGCAATTTGTAACAGATTGAATTTTGCGGTGTGAATGGCTGCCGGCCATGAATGTGGTGGTTGGGTGGAGTGGTTTTGGTTTGGGGAAGAAGGAGATGGGGTTGGGTGGAGTGGTTTTGGTTTGGGGAAGAAGGAGATGGGGGTGGGTGGTTGTGGTTGTGGTTTTGCTTTTTGCTTTTCTAATTTTTAATTTAATAAGGGAAATGTATAATGTCCAGAATGACCTTACCTTATTTTGGGAAAATAATTAAATTTTTAATTTCTGGGGTCAACTGACTGTATTTGTGGTCAAACAGACGGAAACCGTCAATTTCGACTTGAGCTACATATTTTTTAAATGTTTGGTACTCACGGTGGCACAAATGAAAGGTTTGGGCAAAGTCTGCTAATAAACGAAAAGTTTGGTACTTCGGCTGCAATTTTCCCATTTTTAAATTAGTCTAGTACAGATTATTTCTGTCCCATTATGCAAAAGGTCTAACAAGAAGAACACCTTGTTCTTTGGTCTTGTCATTGAGCATAATTGTGAATTTTAGTTCAGTTTTTTAATTAATTAGCCTACTAGTGAGTAAATAATTATTAAATTAGCAAAGTACCAACACTAAATTTGTCCCATTATTCAAACACAGGCAGCTGCAATGCTTGTATAATTTTTTTAACATTGTTAAAAAAAAATTTCGAATTTCAGAACTTTGAAAAAAAATTGAGCTGGCTTTGTAAGGCTCAATCCGAAAGCTCGAGTAGAGCCTTGCTTTTTCTGTCAAGCTTTGGCTCGGCTTTAGCCAAAAAAGACCGAGACATTTTTTATTCGATCCTTGAACTTCAGCTCACGAGCCAGCTCGACTTGACTCATTTACATTCAATACATAAATCTTCATTTCCTTTCTCTTCTGTTAATTTTTCATTATTCCTTCAAATATCGCATGATATTTCACCAAAGGGGCGGAGATAGCCTGGGCTGTTCAAGCCCATTTATTATTTTGTAATAAAAATTGAAAAATTTATCAACTTTTTCCCTATATTTTATTAACACAGCCAAAAAAAAAAAAAAAAAAGAATAAAAATTGTCGTCCCCGGCTCCGCCAACGTCTATCGCATTATTCATTGTATTTAATTAGAAAGACATGAAGAATCAAGTATATATCCATTCAAAACACAAACAACAATTACGTATCGAAGAAAGATCCAATATTTTTTTGATATTTGTATCCCTTTTTGTTGGCCAAACTTATAGAAGCTAATAAATTTTCCACTTCCTTGGTAATGTATAATGACTGTACTCAATGTTCAATCATGTCTTGTAATATAGCTCACAACTTGTCACACTCTGTTGGAATGAATGACATTGTTTCCTTCTTTAGATCATGAAGCACTAACATATTCTGCTGCTGAGTGTTACCAAAAATGGACATTCCGCTTGAACTTCCCATTGCCAAACATGCAATTCCCACATCAGAATCAGCAATCATGTAATTATCCCCTGGCAATTCCAAGTCCGCCCCAGTAAAATGGAAAACTAGTTTTGGAACCTCAAGATCAGTTGCACCAGATGGCAAACTGAAGCAAAGATCGAGGCCGGTCTCGCCGGATTTGTCGACCGGGAGTTTCATCTGAGAAGTGAATTCTTTTTTCAGCTGATCAAAAGCACTTTCTTCTAAATAAGTAATTGTGGTGCCAGAGTCTATGATCATCCCACCACTCCCATCTGAATTGAGTGCAAAAGTGGACTTTTTGATAGGTAATAGGGTATCACCAACTGTAATCCCTTCAAGGGAAAGATAGTAAAAAGAAGGCTGTGATGGATTCTTGATTAAAGGGGTGGTTTTGATTGAATTTTTCGTGGCATTTACTCCAGCAAGTGACCCCATAAAAAGTGTACTAGTCTTTTTAGCATCAATTGAGGTTAGGCAGTACGAGAATTTGGGTTCATCAAGTTGTGAAACAAGGGACAATGGTCCACGCCCTAATCCCACCAACCCTGCCCCTTGACCGAACCCGCTCCCCTCATTTTCTAGACCACATCCAAATGCAACTTTAGGCATCGAAACTTTGTCGAACGTGAACGTTTCGGTAGCCATAACACCTTGAGTCGACGAGTAATCTCCATACGTGTATAGATACTCGCAGCCATCACTACAAGTTGACGAAGGAAGCGCATCGCAAAGAGCGCTCGAACACGACAACTTTGAAAAAGACGACGATTTCTTGGGATCAAATATCGGTGTAGATTGATCGAAGCACTGCTTACAAGGCTTACATTGAGTCCATATTAGATCACTTCCAGTGTCCATAATAGCATTATAAGACTTTGAGGGAGTACCTATTGCCAATTGAATAAGAAACTCACCATTTCCTGCATGAATTGGGGATTCAACAGTAGAATCTGATTCTGCTAAGGCCATTAAGTTTAGCCTTTCCATCCTCTTTCTCCCACGTTTCATCGCGCGCTGTAAAAGCTCGAATCTGGTGAAGTTTCCAGCCGAATCGATGTGTTCAAGGCTAATTTGGAAGCCCTTTTGAACTTTGGAGTGATCTAGTGCATGTCTGGAAGTGGAATAAGCTGGTGAAACAAATAAAAATGCAATAAAAAGAACCAAAAACATAGTTGAAGGCAACATACGACATCTTACAGAAGACATTGGGATCAAGAATATCGGATAGTACAAGGATTTTACTGTGTTGTTAAATAGTATATATAAAATTTAGAGGAAGAAAAGGTCTTGTGGTGAACAATGGAATGCATCAAATTTTCAGAAAATGAGTGATCAGATGGAATGAATGTAGCTTTAATACTTGATTAGTTTAGAGAAAAAGCTAGCTATTAATTCAAATAATTAAGGTATTTCACATCAAAGGAAGGTGCTATATCACCACTGTGTCCTGGTCAAGGGAGTAGGTGGGGTGTAAGGTGGAATAGGAGAGATGGTATAGTGACATAAGATGGTGAAAACAATTTCAAGCCTCAACTCTTTTCTTATATCTTGCTTTAAGTTCTTATAAGAGTACTGTAGATTAAGGATTATTTAAAATAACCAAATTAAGTTTCTAAATATTAGAGTTTACAAAAAATAAAAATAAAAATAAAAACTAATGATTGAATGAAAAATCTATGAATTTTCTCACCACCTTATGATGGCATATTTGATATAATATAATGAAGAGGACAAGACAAAAGTATGACAAAAATTTTAACTTTTTCTTTGTTTACCAGAAAAAAAAAATTGATTATTGAAGTTTTTATTATCATGCAATAATCATGAAGATTTTACGTATCACAATTGATTTAAAAAAAAAAAAGAATTCAATATGGATATATTAAAGGTACACAAATAATTTCTCTTCTTAAACTTGTAAAGGAATTAATTCAATAGTATATAAAAAAAGGTCAAATGGATAGACAGTATCTACATATTTTTCAATAAATATATTTTAGAATTATGCTATATTTTAGAATTATGCTATACGAACAAATGGCATTAACGTGTTTGACAAGTTAAATAAACTTAAAAAGAGTTGGTGGTCTAACTCGTTTACTATTTATGCACCACAGAAAGCAAGGTCATAATTTGTTTGTCACGCTTTCAAAATAAAGCTACTTTGATAGTTGGATTTGGTTAATTAGGTTTGAAACAATAAGAAAATAAAAATTTAATTATAATTAATCCTTCCTAAATCCTAGCTATTTGTTATGGTTAAGCTATAAATTTTCAAGTCATGCAAGTTAATTATCGGACCGTCATGATTCCTATAATACACGTTTCTTTAAAGCATAGTCAACTAAAATGAGATTGATCATGTTATCGGGTCGGGTGCCATTGTCATTGTTGTTTTAGATGTGGCTTTTGCTTTTGCTCATATTATATATATGATTTCATGTTTTTAATATGATTAGACAATCGTATAAAGACTTTTGTACGGTGAATAAAACCTAGTAAACGATCGTAAGAACAAGTTGACAAGCTGTAATTATTAAAATTGTAAAATGTAGTGTAATTGCCCAACAAGCAGTCTGAGGATTGACAGAGAATACGTACAAGGATCTATGGTGGAAGAGAGCTTTAGCGTGAGGAAGGCAAAGCATCCTTTTCATGGCAAGTTTATGGGAACCATGCAACTATCACCTTGAGTTTGAAACTAGATTTGAGGTACTAACATATCATACATATTCTCTATGTTTTATATGTAATTTCAAATCCGTTTTATAGTTATAGATAGAGATTCCAATTAAATATCTCTTTGAATAAAGAATAATGTTATTCATCAAGAGTGATGATGATCATCATCGATCAATCTATGTGACAATGCAAATTGTTCTACTGCCACACAGACTGACGGTGATGACCACTCCATATGAATAGCATTAATCTTTAAAAAATGATGTGCTCATGTTATTTGAATATTGGCAAATTGAAATTGGACACGGTTTTTGTCGAATCAACAATTGTTAGATGATCGTTGCTTGACAAACCTACTCATGGACATTGAACAGTGTTGTTTGTATGCTCTACCCTTTGTGTCACGATTGTGTGGCAACTCATTGTTTGCAACTGTTATCGTTGCATTGCAAATATCATAGTCCAATAGCGCTTCCCAACATAACTAGGTCTGTAGTTAAAAGCAAAACTATAATCAGGATCGGTTTGACATGATTTTTAAAAAGTCAAAAGTTGATTTTGTACCCACTTGACTAATTTTATAAAAGTGTTTCATAGAAGAGTTTCTAGAGTAAACTGATTCAATATAACTTTCTTTGAAAACACTTCCGAAATAGGAAGCTTGTTTAAAAATTAGTTTCCAAACAAGAATTAAGATAACTTTCTCCAAATGCCCTTCTACATGAAGTAAAGTAAAAGCAAAAAGCATGCCAACCGAACCTTTAGTTCCATTAGATAGAACTAGCATTGTCGTTTCAGAAACCCAATGACAACAATTAATTAACTGCAAACAAATTAGAGATTAAAAATCGCTACCATATCCAATGAACATATATCTTCTCCTCATATATATTGAATTTGTCAATCATATCACTAGCTATTTCCTAAAACGTTGTTTTTGTCTCTTTGTACAAAAAACTTCGGGTCTCTAAGGGAGGAGATGGGAACTCTAGCCTAGAGACGGTCCTTAGGTCGAACACAAGTATGAGGAAGGCAAATGAAAGTTGAATATAAAAGAGAAAGGTATTCTTTAACCTCGAAAGTCGAATAAATGACCTATGTATAGAGAAGAAAATATAAAATTGTTCAATTAGATCATAGAACAAGCATGGACATTAGATCGGTACATAATACGATGTACAAGGTCTCATGGTATATTTCACGTCGCTTACTAATTAAAATGTATATTTCTATCTATTTTTACCATAAATTAAGTAGCCTCATATTCCTCTCTAAACTCATAGATAAAATCTCAAATCACGGATTTTTAAAAAATCCATCTTGGGTCAGGAATAGGACCTATCTAATAAATGCACTAACTGAAAGTTAGATAAACTTGTCGAGTAAAAACTT
>NC_036250.1:11223670-11234026 GCF_002742605.1 Olea europaea var. sylvestris | reverse complement strand
TGAGAGGAGGGGGGGGGGGGGGGGGGGGGGGCGCATAAGCTAAGTCTCTTCTTTTCTCAACCTCCATCAACTTTTTAAATTAGATGCTATCATTATTTTATGTTGCTAGTACTTTAAGATGGCTTGTTCCCACCATATTATTGGATGGCAACATTTTTTCTTCTGTGATAAGGAAATTTAGATCACAAGAATAAAAAAAATTAAAGTATTCTGCAAAGGAAAAACAAAGAAAATTAGAAAAATGATTCAGATTTAAATTAATTATTTATGATCTGTTGTTATATATAAATTGGTATATTTTTTGATGTCATGATACTACAATGATCCTCAAATTTTAGATCATTTAAAAATTCTCAGAATATATTTCTCAATTTGTGCATTTCATCTAATAAATCCAACTTTATCGAATATCACATCACAATAATGGATTACTTCCAAAAATTTGTTACTTCTAAGATATTCATTTGGTCTTAATTTTCTGTTTACAATCTCACTAATAACTAAAATCCCAAATGTACTGATGCCATTACTGAGAGAATTCATCTGTAATTCTTGAAATAACGGATGAATTCAACAGATAAGTAACACTTTTCATTTTTATATATATATTTTCATGCACAAACTTCCACTATACATCATTGCCTTAGAAGAATAATATTATTCAGCTCCACTAATGTTATAGCCTTAGTCTATGCATGCACTAATGTGTAAATGAAATAAATAATTTAATTTCACATTTCTTTTAACATAGACTGTGGTTATAATCCTAGTGGGGCTCAGTGCCTATTTGTCTTCATTTAAAATTTAAAATTATTTATTACAGTATCATTTTTTACCACACATTCACACGATAAATTTTTTCATACACAAACCAATAAAGTTTCTTTACTTTTTAATCATACATTTTTCAAAAAATACTATTCAAAACTCTTTAATTTTCCAAATAAGGGGTGACAAGCAGGGCTAAATAACATTACTCAAAAGAGAAGGCAAGGATATTGTGACGAGAGGTCGTGGGTTTGAACTCAAACTTAAACCACTCTCTCCAATCCATTCTCATGGTCTGCAAGTTGTGTCAGTCCACATGGACGATCACGACTCATTTTCCAGCAAAAAAACACTATGATGACTGAATTTTACGATAAACAAGCTGGTCATTGGCAACGATGCAAATGTACGACGTAGATTGTCTCTAGCAATGTGACATTTACCTCGGGCAAATTGATGCAAGTCTAAACCAGGCAATCTACGAATTTCTAATCTTGAAACTTTCGGAGACAAGTATTTATATCATGAACAATGCTATAGGTTCAGAAATTTTTTTACAAAAATCATATAGATGAATACTTGGCAGATTATCATTGGAAGATGACGAGTACATATTCATTCTTTCTTCCCCCCCCCCCCCCCCCCCCCCCCCCCCCCTTTGGGCTAAAGAATTTCTGGTAAGTTTTTGAGGCTCTAACAAACTGTCATGCCATTAGTTAAGCATTAGGTATCAGAACAGCACTTTAACCATCATTACTAGAACTAATTTATATGAAAGACTGAGTTCTAACCATAGTAGCGCATTGAGATTTAATCCTTAATTGTGGACCTCACACGATAATACCAAGCTTTTACTTTGAAAGGAAGTAATCTAAACTTGATCCCAAGAAGCCATACGTGGTAACTTTGTGTATTGTCCCACATACAATAAGAGTTGACTGCAAGTGATAAGAGATTTTAAATGCGATTTAATTTGTTTAATCAATTAATGGTACTTGCATGCTACAATTAGGATGGTGCTTAACACTAATAATGCAAAATAACATTACGTATAAGAATTAGATTAGAATAAATTCCATGACAAATAGGATTTGACTTTCTCACTTGTTACATGGATATATGGGGGTGGAAATCAAAAGTCTCTTCTTTTTTGCGCTTATTATTATCGATTTTATCTCATGAGAACAGGTAACATAATATTAAATAGAGTGTTGAATCAACGTTACTTATCATCTACTTATTTTACTTTAATTAAAAACACGAAAATATTTATTTGATTTTGATTTAGTTATATATCTATTTTTATACTAAAATAAACAATTAGAAAGCAAGAAATTTTTGAATTTTATTCAAATCTTGAAAGGTTCTATAATCTGAATTCACTATTGTTAATGATCAATTGCCTATTCATCTGAGAATTAGTATTTTTTAGATGCTAATTTTCTCTTTCTTGGGGTAGATTAATTCAATTTTTACCAACAATCCAATTCTCTCTATATGAAGAATGCAAATACATAAAACACAAACGAACAATTTATTGAATTAAAGAGTCAATAAAGTTTCATCAATGATCCTAGCAACAAGAAGTCTGACCTAACAATATTTGATTTAAAAAATACAAAGTATGAGATGAAAACATAACACGGATAATTTAGAAGAAAAGTTAGATACAACCATTAATCTTGAATCTTTTCCGTTATTGTAAATGACATTGTCTTGCTCTTCATAATCATCCAAAATTTCAAAGAATTCCTGTAATTGATGTGTAAAAATATAGCCATTGCTTAAAATTGATTTTTTCAGAATCACTGTTTTTTTTTAATACTTATTTTCAACTACACATTTTCTAATGATGATGATGATAATAGATTTTCACATTTTCCATTCTTTATAACCACATTCTTCAAAAAAATCACTTTTTACAAAATCACTTCAAAAGAAATCGAGTTTAGCTTAAAGGCTTATTGTAATGATATATGTGGTGTTCCCCTTGATGTTTAGACACTTGAAATATATATACATGGATTTCAAAAATACCTAAAAAAAATTGTCATGCCATTGGTTTAGCAATAGGTATTAATCTATGTAAGTATGATAAATATAGATTGCTTGTGCTAAATGTATTTATGAGTTTTTACCAAGTGAAATACTCTTTAATGGAACTTTAGCTGTAATTGATCTTTAAAAAGAAACCCAACGATCTTGCTTGGTAGGACAAGAATGCTTGACTTTCTAATTTATTTGATAAATTACTAAGAGTATTTCCAAAATATTCTAAATATAAAATATTATTCATTTTAGAAAATCAATTTTTGGAAATAAGCTCCAAGAAAGTATGATTTTGATTCTCTAAATTTTAATAGTCAAACACGCTATCTAACTATAGTATACTGTGATTGCATTTTATAAAATACAAATTTCAATATTCTAGTTTTTATATTTTATTCTTGAAAACCAAAAGCTCTATGTATCCAATAAAACATGGTATATCAAACATTATTGTTAAGAGGTGCAATTCAATTAAATTTTTTTAGTATATAATACAATGAATATACTACATGGTAACATATTCAAGAAAACTTATATTACCATACATTAAGGTATTATCAAATAATAAAATTAAAAAAATTCAAACAACCTGTTTTTGTTTGTTTCTAATTATAATTACCAATGTCCCACTGAATCAATGTGCTCTTGTTGAGGCAATGGGGAATTCTGAATTGAATTTTGAGAAATAGGCAAAGGAAATGGTGGATCCGTAGACACAAATGGTGGCTGACAAATGAGATTTGTTGAAGAATATACAGTACTAGGATTATATGGGACATTTGGCTTCTGTTGTTGTTCATGCTGCTGTAAACGTTGTTCCACACGCTGTTGTTTTGGTACATTTAGTTTATCCCCTTCTACCTCTCTATATTTTGCAAGATAAAGCTTGAGCGGATTTACATAATCCTCGAAACCAAGTGTCATAATGGCCCAAAGAATATCATCACCATTGATCGTCTTCCTTTTTTCACTTTGACATTTGTCGGACGCTTCGCCTGTAACGAAGCTAATGAACTCGGACACACATTCTTGGACGGTCTCCTTTGCATCCTTGGAGATCTTGCCATTCCCCGGAATGACCTTTTTCATGATCCGACCTACATTGGCTATTGGGAGGAACCGATCTTGTTCCTTGTTGTTGTTATTACCGTTCGTACCATTGCCAATCGAGGTGCCATAAGCACCGACGTTATTAGGGTTGACATTGGAGGAAGATGTGGCAATGTTGGCATCCTTTGAACATATAGTTTCTTGGCTAATTCTTTTGGTCCCATTTGGACCAAATGCAGACCTCTCATCGTCGATGTTGTCTCCCTCTCTCTTCATCTTGAGAGTGATCCGAGTTTTGTATTTTTAATAAATTGGGATTTAATATATGGATAATGAGATAAATGGCATGAAGAACTTTAGAATAGGCAAATAAATAGGAAGTCTGAAGGCTTGGATTATTTCTATCAATTAGACCCTCGGACTCGCTCCCTATTTTTAGCAGTCACTAACATTGTATATAACTAACTAACTATCTAGTCTTAAATTATTAACTACACATTTCATTATCCCTTTAAGGTGTGTTTGGTACACTGTTTTGGTATATGATATTAACTTATTTTGCTTGCAATTTTTCTGGTGGGATTAAATTATTGAAGTTTTCGTTCATCGTAAGATTACACCAGAATATACTAATCCGGGTATAATTTAGTTTCAAATGCCTACAAAAATCGAATTGGATAAAAATTGAAAGGGCGGTGATTCGACACCCTTCTGTTTGCTCGGTAACGTTTGGCGTTTTCACCACTCCATTAAGTATGTAAGACCTGAAAAATGAAGGCGAGGCTTTCTCCCCCGTTTTACCTCCGGCATGAGAATTAGTTTTTAGACTTGGAAAGAATATATTTGAAATTCAGATGGCTAAAACGAGAATGAGAGAGAGAGAAAAAAAATCACTTACTTGTGTCACATCCGGGGGTATTTATAGATATTAGGCACTAGGTAACCGCTGGGCGGTTGTGGTGCCACGTGTCCCACGATGGTATTCCCACTACACCCATGTTCTGAGTGATGAGTCCTTAACTTCCCGTCTGAAGATTGTACCTGTATCAGCGGCCATGGAACTCGGTCAATTCATTAAATGTTTTATGGCTAAGTGTTTGGACAAGGAATATCATTCCAGTTGAGGACTTCGCTTAGTGGTAGAATGATTTTTAGGGATAGTGGTAGAGCGCCCTTTGGGGGTTGTAGTAGAGCGCCTCCCGGGCGTAGTGGTAAAACGCCTTCTAGGGGTTGTGGTAGAGCGCTCCCTGGACGTAGTGGTAGAGCGCTCCCTTTGGGGGTCGATGGCCTTGCATCGGTGTGCTGTGGTCTGTTTTGCTTGTCCTTGAGGGTGGCTACTTCTACCAACCTATATCAAAAATTAATATATTCGGTGCCATAATATGACCTTAAGGTACTTATAATTTAACAAAATGAAAATTGACAAACTAAGGTTAATAGTGGATGCTCGGCCAAAAATTGGTAGGATAACAATATGTGAAACACCGCTTGATATAAGATATACCTCCTCATGTTTGGAAAAATTACACTAATCTCTCATATTTTTAAATTTGAGTATTGTTAGGTCTCAATTTAGATTGGCGAATTTTGTGTCCAAAACAGTAAGTAATTGAGTTGTAATATGAGTTAAAGTGTTTAGAAAGGTTGAAGACAATTCAGTAAGATCAAGAAACAAGATCCTTCACTCATTGTACGCCAAGCAACGCTCGAGCGCTCAGAATAGGACCTCCGTCTCTCATTGGCTGCCAGGCTAGCGCTCGAGCGGCAATATAGTATAGTTGAACCCTGTTTCGCGATTTTTGAATAGATTTTTTTTTTTTTTTTTTTTTTTTTTTTTTTTTTTTTTTTTTTTTTTTTTTTTTTTTTTTTTTTTTTTTAACTCACACTCCAAACTATACTTCGTCCAAAAAGATATTTAAGCATTATTTCATGTTGGAGAACACATATTTAAGATCAAACAACAAAATCAAAAATCAGTTAATTCAATCAAACATTCGAAACATTATCCCAAATTGTCAAAACATCAAATCAACCACTTCCATAATATCTGTCACAATTCTAACGATTTAGGAAGGTGACCGGAGTTTCGATTTGTAAAGAACATGTTCATTCTTAATGATCCACGTAGACAAAAGATTCTGGAGCTAGTACTAGAACTTACAACCATAGGAGTTGGTAATAATAGGTTGTGGGTCAGAGCTTACTAAGGTTTAGTTGTTTATGGACCAATATTGGACGTTGAGTTTTTCCCTTTTTATTTTCTTTTTTTTAATAGTGAATTATTTATTGACAAGTTTGCCCTGAGGTTTTACTCTTGAAGAGTTCTTTAAGGAGGTTTCCTTCGTAAATAAAATCTTGGTATTGTTTACTTTTCGCAATATTTAAATTGCATAATTGATATCTAGGTTTAGATCTACGTGATTTAATTCATCTTAATATATTTAATTTTGACTTATTATGATTAATAACTTGATAAATTTAAATTTCGCATTCATCCCCTAGGTGTTGGTAAAATTTACCAATGGACTTTTTCCCTGGATAATTCCAAGAGCCATCAAATTTCTTCCCTATTCATGCAAATGGTGTGACTCTTGCCATATTTCTCAAATTTTGTAGTTTATCTGAAAGCTCCAACTTAGGCTACTTTATTTACACCATATTTTTAAGAAAAATAAAATTTAAGCAAGTGAAATTGATAAAATATTTGACAGAAATTGTTATCGTAACAATTTTACAAGACTTAAAAAAATATAAATATAATGTGCACTGCAATGCACTTCGACTAGTTATTATAGGGAAGAAAATAAATTAGCGACTAAATGGACAAAAATCACCATTTTCGTCACAATGGCATTTTAGTTATAACAACTTATAAAGTGGATCGTGATTATGAAACTCAAAACTAGAAATGAGAGTAGTTAGTGTGATTTTTTAAACGTGAGGGGAGTGTTCCTGATATTACATAAAGCTCAGGGGGTGCATGTGATATTGTTCTTTAATTGATTGAAGCTCAAAATTAATTCAATTTTAAGTCAGAGCCTGTAATTAAGTTAATTCATGGTTGGAGCTCGTAAATTTTTTTCTTAATTAAGTTTCAAAATAATTTGATCTAAAAATTACATAAAGTAGTCCAAAAGTTTTCGAATTTCAATTAAAAAAAAAAGAAAAAACAAGAAACATTTTTATGAATTCTCAAAATGTTTTTGAAATGTGTCTGAAACAAAAAATATTCACATTTTAAAATAAAAATTATTTTCAGAGATAACATATGATAATTAATGAAATGTCTATGACAAAAATGTGAGAATCTATTTCAAATACTGTCAAACTCATATTACATTTCCAGTAATTGACTTGTCTATCAAAGTCGACTAGGTCCCTCGTATGCATTTAGCAGACAAATTAAATAAAAAAAAACACAAATGCCCCCGTTTGGCCTCCATTCTTACCAAATTTTAATGGTTGGAATAATATTTTTTTTGAAAATTGTGTGGTTGAAAAAGAATGAAAAGTTTTTTATTTGCATATAATATTATTTTATAAAAGATTATATGGTCAAAAATAAGAGAGAAAAAAATGAGAAAATGAATGGAGGCCAAACACAAACGGGGGCATATTTTACAGATCTTTCAACAATTCAAAGTTGGTCCAAACTAATTCCAACTTAATTACAAAAGAATTCCGAGTTAATTGATGTGTAAACGCCTAGCAAATTTTAAAGTCAATTATATTGCAAGCAAAATTAAAATTAAAATAAAAGAATATGTTATGTGATACTCAAAATGAAAAGCCCTACTACTCATACATGATTGTGGACAGACTAAAAAAAGGGGTTGAGGTGGATGTACCTCAGCCCTTGATTTGAATTTGTACATCCACCTCAGCCCCTGTTTTTCGATCCCCTGTACCAATAGCATAAATCCAAAATGAATAAACACATAGTTGGTGAACAAAAAAGGCTTCCGATTGCGATGGTGCATATTGAGAAAATGAATTACCGATAAAGTCCTCAACCTTTGCATAATATGACACTTTGATGCCTACCCTCTTTTCTTAGCATCTGACAATTTTGCAGCATTTAACTCCCTAGCAGTATGTCACGACTCGCTCGATTTTGGCACAAGAAGATCGAGAAATTTAAAATGTTGACGACTTGAGGCTAACCGGAATATTCTAAACTCCCACAAGTGCATGAAGATTGCTAGAATATGGTGGGACATTCTAGAAGCCTACAAGCTCCTCACTTGATGGATTATTCTAGATCATCCTAATTTAGTCCATAAATATTTTAATGTAAATATTTGTATAGATAATTTTAGATGTGTAATCTAGACCATTAGATAGAAAAGATCCTAGCCATCCATTTGAGGAGTCTACTACTATAAATAGTTTGGTAGGATTCATTTGAAGGCATCAAGAGAGTGAAGTTGTAAAGAGTATCCTTATTCAATACAAAGTCTTCTTTGTAAGTTCTTGTGTTCCTTCATTATCCCTTTCTTAAAGTGTTCTACTTAGTGCCTTTCTAAGACATCAACGCCAATCGGGAGGCTGACTTAGTGTAATAACCGCGGGGGCGGAAGTTGAAGACACTAAGGCCGCACGGTTCTTGAAGGAAATTAGCAAGTCCGTGACAGTTGGTATCAGAGCCTAGGTTTGCTCACTTACTATCGTTGGCATGGCGGAAAAAGATGTTGTGGGATCCGGCATTTCGGAAGTAGAACATGACGAGCGGGATCGAGAGGTCGAACCCCAAACCACGAGTAAGAAAACTCGACAAACTCAAAGCAAGAGCCGACCACCAGCCCCTACCGGTGGATCTCTTGAGGAAGTATTTCTCAATATGGGGGAACGCATTGAAGTAGTGGAGAATTCACTCTCAACCCTTGGAGCTCACACCTTGGAACAACTTGATGATCTCAAGGAAGACCAAGGCGCTTTAAGGAAAGAATATACGAGGTTGGAGGGTAAGGTCATGGATGCTGTCAAAGCGATCCAAGACCAAGTGAACAAGCTTTGCGCGGATATGCAAAGTGGCCTAGACGCTTGTAAGAAGGCGTCAACTAGTGAGGGTACTAGCACGATTCTAGCGGCTCTAAGGATTGAATATCCAAAGCCTAGGGAGTTTGACGGAAAGTGAGATGCAAAAGAGCTAGATGATTTCCTATGGCGATTGGAAATATATTTTGAGAGCGTGAACATTTTGGATGAAGCTATTAAGGTACGTACTTCGACTATGTATCTTACGGACACCGCGGCTCTATGGTGGCGACGTAAGCACGCCGACATAGAAAAGGGTGCTTGTAGGATAGATAGTTGGGATGATTTCAAGAAGGAATTGAAACGCCAATTTTATCCCGAAAATGTAGTATATGAGGCCCGTAAAAAGCTTAGGGAGTTGAAACATAAGGGCACTATTCGCGATTATGTCAAAGAGTTTACTACCCTTGTGCTTCAAATCCCGAGCATGTCAGATGAAGATCTATTGTTTCACTTTACCGACGGATTGCAAAATTGGGCGAAGCAAGAACTTCAATGTCGGGGAGTGAAGACAGTAGACGAGGCTATTGTGGTGGCCGAATCTTTAATCGAGTTCCAAAGGAGCACGGATTCATCAAAATCTTCTAAAAGCTTTAAGAGTAGCTCGGCTAAAGGCGGGGGAGAGAAGAAAGATTACCATAAGTCATCATTCTTCAAAGGTGGTAACACTTACAAACCTTCCCTCTCGCGAAAAAATTATGAGGAAAAGAAGAAGGCCTCGACGGGTTCTCAAAGTGGATGCTTCGTGTGCAAGGGGCCACACTTAATGCGTAATTGCCCTAAACTTAGCACGGTGATGGATATGACGGAGGAACGGGATTCATCCTCTTGCCAAGATCAAAGGGCGGAACATTTTATTTCATTGCAACTTCTTAACGCTCTCAATGCTAAGGTCATTCCGACTTCCAATAATGAATGAGGATTAATGTATGTGGAAGCTCAAGTAAATAGTCGGCCCGCACTAGCAATGGTGGATACGGGAGCTACCAACAACTTCATTACTGAAGATGAGGCTAGAAGGTTGGGCCTCACAATCACTAAAGGTGGTGGTCTTATGAAAGCTGTGAATTCTCCATCCACGCCCCTTGGTGGCATAGTTCGAGGAGTAGAAATTCAATTAGGCACTTGGCATGGCCAAGTGGATTTTTCGGTGGCTACAATGGATGATTTTCGCTTGGTTCTCGGGTTGGACTTCATGAGGAAAGTCAATGCTATTCCTATGCCTTCCTTTGGCTCGGTTTGCATCTTGGAGAGGGGTTCTCCATGCATGGTTCCTACGGTAGCTAGGACGAAAGCAATAGGGCAGCTTTCGGCCATGCAACTAGCAAAAGGGCTAAAGAAAGGAGAGGCGACGTATTTGGCAGCACTAAAAGTAGAGGACCAAGTTGAGGAAGTTGTGGGTGACGATAATGTGCCCGAAGTCATCAAGAATGTCCTTGAAGAAAATAAGGA
>NC_036250.1:11189752-11223409 GCF_002742605.1 Olea europaea var. sylvestris | reverse complement strand
ACGCCCCGGCCACATTTTGCACATTGATGAATAGGATTTTCCAACCTTACTTGGACAAGTTCGTGGTGGTATACTTGGATGACATTGTCATCTATAGCGACAACTTGGAGGATCACGCAAAACATCTCCGAACGGTGTTCCAAGCATTGCGGGAGAATGAGCTATACATCAAAAAGGAAAAATGTTCCTTTGCCAAGGAGGAGGTGCACTTCCTTGGACATATCATTGGCCACGGGCACTTGAAAATGGATGAGGCAAAAGTAAAAGCAATCAAGGAGTGGGAAGCACCAACCAAGGTAACCGAACTTCGTTCTTTCCTTGGTCTAGTTAATTATTATCGGCGGTTCATCCAAGGCTACTCAGCGAGGGCAGCCCCACTAACGGACCTATTGAAGAAGAATAAGACATGGGATTGGTCCTAGAAATGTCAAACGGCCTTTGATAATTTGAAGGCGGCCGTGATGGAGGAACCGGTCTTGGCATTGTCGGATTTCACCAAGACCTTTGAAGTACAAACAGATGCCTCAGACTTTGCTATTGGGGGTCTTCTAATGCAAAAAAGGCATCCTATTGCTTTTGAAAGTCGCAACCTCAACGACACTGAGCGTCGGTATACGGTGCAAGAAAAGGAGATGATGGCTATTGTTCATTGCCTACGAGTGTGGCGTCATTACTTGTTGGGCTCAAAATTCATCATCAAGACGGATAATGTCGCTACTAGTTATTTCCAATCACAAAAGAAGCTGACTCCCAAGCAAGCACGTTGGCAAGATTTCTTAGCGGAGTTTGACTATGTGATGGAATACAAGTCGGGGAAGGCGAATGTTGTAGCCAATGCGTTAAGCAGAAAGGCGGAGCTTGCAGCCATAAGCCAAGCAAAAGGGATGTTGCTTGATTTGATTCGGGAAGGCATGGATCATGATCCATTGGCTAAGGAGTTGGTAAAAGCTGCCCAAGAAGGAAAGACGCGACGGTTTTGGGTCGAGGACGGCTTACTCTACACTACGGGGCAGCGTATCTATGTTCCTAAATGGAACAATTTGCGGCGAGATATCATCAAGGAGTGCCATGACACAAAGTGGGCTGGTCATCCAGGGCAGAAACACACATTGGCACTACTTGAACGAGCTTACTATTGGCCGCAAATGAAAGACATGGTAGAGCTCTATGTAAAGACTTGTCTTGTGTGCCAACAAGACAAGGTGAAAACAAGGTCCCCAGGGGGTTTGTTGGAGCCTCTACCAGTCCCGGAGCGTCCATGGGACTCTATCACCATGGACTTCATTAGTGCCCTGCCTAAATCCGAAGGGTTCGGGTCAATAATGGTGGTGGTGATTCTCTAAGTACGACACCTTCATTCCTGTCACCAAGGATTGCACAGCGGAGGAAGCAGCAAGGCTATTCTTCAAGAATGTTGTGAAGTATTGGGGGTTACCGCGGAGCATAATAAGTGATCGTGATCCCCGATTCACGAGTCGGCTATGGACGGAGTTGTTCAAACTCCTAGGCTCGGACCTACACTTCTCTACAAGCTTTCACCCTTAGACGGATGGACAAACAGAAATGGTGAATGCTTTGTTGGAGTGCTATCTCCGGCACTTTGTAAGTGCCAATCAGAGAGATTGGGCCAAGCTCCTGGATATTGCACAATTTTCCTACAATTTACAAAGGAGTGAAGCCACGGGGCGGAGTCCATTCGAGTTGGCGACGGGACAACAACCACTAACACCCCACACTTTGTCCACTTCTATTGAAGGAGGGAAAAGCCCCCGGAGCATACAAAATGGCTAAGTCATGGGAAGAGCATGTCGACTTAGCACGATCTTGTTTAAACAAAGCACGGAGGCGCATGAAGAAGTGGGCCGATAAGAAGAGACGGCCTTTGAAATTTAAAGTTGGCGACCAAGTCCTTGTGAAAATATTACCTCAACAATTTAAGACGTACCGAAGTGTGCACAAAGGCTTGGTACGGAGATATAAAGGGCCGTTCCCGGTGATAGCTAAGGTTGGCAAGGTATCTTATCGCCTTGACCTACCTAACACTTTAAAGATTCATCCCGTCTTCCATGTGAGCATGTTGAAGCCATATCATGAAGACATGGAAGACCCTAGCAGACGGGAGTCACAACGGGCACCTCCGATTGTGACTAAGTCATTTGACAAGGAGGTTGATGAGGTTCTAGCAGATCGCATTGTTCGAAGGCGTGGAGTGCCTCCTTGCCAACAATTTTTGATAAAATGGAAGGGATTACCCGAGTCCGAAGCAACGTGGGAAAGTCAAGAAGACTTGTGGCAGTTCGAAGACAAACTAAAGCATTACGTGGCGACGAGGGCGTCGCCCAAATAGGCAGGGGAGAATGTCACGACTTGCTCGATTTTGGCACAAGAAGATCGAGAAATTTAAAATGTTGACGACTTGAGGCTAACCGGAATATTCTAGACTCCCACAAGTGCATGAAGATTGCTAGAATATGGTGGGACATTCTAGAAGCCTACAAGCTCCTCACTTGGTGGATTATTCTAGATCATCCTAGTTTAGTCCATAAATATTTTAATGTAAATATTTGTATAGATAATTCTAGATGTGTAATCTAGACCATTGGATAGAAAAGATCCTAGCCATCCATTTGAGGAGTCTACTACTATAAATAGCTTGGTAGGATTCATTTGAAGGCATCAAGAGAGTGAAGTTGTAAAGAGTATCCTTATTCAATACAAAGCCTTCTTTGTAAGTTCTTGTGTTCCTTCATTGTCCCTTTCTTAAAGTGTTCTACTTAGTGCCTTTCTAAGACATCAACGCCAATCGGGAGGCTGACTTAGTGTAATAACCGCGGGGCGGAAGTTGAAGACACTAAAGTCACACGGTTCTTGAAGGAAATTAGCAAGTCCGTGACAAGTAGCAGACTTAAACGGCTAGTTCGGCTAATCGCCTGCCAACCCGCTGGTTTCTTCCATTTGCTCTACCCCATCTTTCCTTCCTCTCGGATGGCAGTTTGGTGTTGGGGTAAGGTAAGGAGGAAGAGTAAAGAGGAAATTATTTCTCGTAATTTTTTTATAGATAATCCATCCCATCCAAATTCAGAAATAATAAAGTTCTTCCACATACATTATAGTTATTATTGTTATTCTTTTATTTTTTGATATTCTATAGTTTCATTATCCATACCTATTTATATTTTAGACAAAAAAATATGTGACAATAAACATAAACGATGGTGTATGGATAGGAAATGGCCAAAAACACAGTATCAACTTGTCGTAGAACTCGTAATTTATCAAAAACATGTTCAAAAATTGTTTAATCGGTTTAACTTAAAAATATGTGAAGAATAAGTAAATAATAGTCTAGGGACGGCAATTCGACTCATTGGCTAGGCCCGAAAAAATCCATATCCTGGCTCGAGGTTCGGTAGAACTCCATTTTGGGAGGACGGGCCGAGCCCAAGCTGGCCCGTGAGCCAAAAAAAAAAAAAAAAAAAGTGAGCCTACCAAGCTCGGCCCGAGCCGAATTTTTTTGGCTAAGCTTCGAGCCCCAAAAAAAGCTTGCACATTTTACCCAAGTCGAGCCCGAGTCTCGAGTTTCTGCTCGACTCGACTCGACTCGACTCATTGACATCCGTAAATAATACTTATAGATTTCACAAAATATATTAATAAAAAGTAATTTGACTGATTATAAACAGTTTATAACAATTTGTAAAAAGGGATTTATTATCATGGCAACATGATTAGTAAAACTGAGACAAGTGCAATGATGCATAAACATTCAACTCTGATACTCTCATTTGCAGTAACTTGAAGAGAAGTCCAAGGAAACTTTGATGAAGACAAGTGTAAAATTGCTTAGCTTAGGTAACAATGGACCAAATTCAAAATTTGAAGCAAAAATTTCCATTTCCATAAACGTATCGAACAAACGGGCTTTACACTTTCAGAAAGGTGTTCCACGTTTTACTGACAAGTAACAACACAACACTACAACAAAAGAACCTCGACCGAGCCTCTAACCAAGAAATCGAAGCTAAAAGCACTACTTGGCTAAGACAATGCACAATAGCCTTAAGACGAACACAATTACCACACTGTTAAATTAGCATCGATACAAAAAGAATACCTATTCTCCGTGGTAGGAAAGCCTCGCGTATCAAACTAGGTATGTCGTATTATACCTTAAGCAATAGCATATAAAATTGTCTCGGCTTCAGTAGGGCGCCACATTGTTTTTTGGACAAACAACAATCCTTGCTTATCCCTAGAGTAGGTCGAGCGAATCTCCCACTTCATAGACTTGAATATGCTTTCAAGTTCATTAAGGGTCTCAACATTGTCCTGGACAATGAGCTTTCCTTCAGGTCTCAGGATTCGATCAACCTCCGCAACAAGAGCCATGAAATTACACCTGTCGACCCCCGAAATACAGACTTGTTAGAATGAAGTTTAGAAACGTTTGGCAATTGGGTTAAAGACACTGGTGGTCACCGACTTTTCACATTGATCATTCCAATTTGGACATTTTTCCATGTCCGTTAGTTTGACTAACAGAAAACTGATGTAGCATCTGTTAATCAGACTAAAGGAGAGTAAACAAATTGTAATAGGTTTCGCCAGAAGTTTAGTGACCACCAGTGTATTAACCCCGCATCAAATTACTGGAATATTATACGCACTTCTTCTTAATTTTTGAGAAGATATGATCTGCATGGAGAAGATCATAAGATCTTGGATATGTACTGAAGGACTCGCACCAGTCGTGATAAATTCCAAATAGACCTCGTTCGTATATAATTGGTAGTGTATCCGGAGCATCTATGGATATAACATTCATAACCCACACATTCAGTTCTTTCAAAGCAGCAGCCAATCTGCGAAGGGAGCCAATAGATTAATACAAGCCAAATAATACTGAAAGATAAGATTTGCAATATAAAGGTTTATGCTTTCAAACAAGAGAATAACAATGCCGATTAAGTGGCGACACAGCAAATACTCCGCAACAAAAAAATGCAGGAACTTAACAAGTTCACAATCAATTGGCTGAAGTCCAAAAATTACACTGGAAATAAAAATGGTCCATGCAATTAGCCATAAACCAAAATTATCAGGGTATTTGGGTAGCATATCCAACGAAAAAATAATAAGTGCATGTACCATATCAGACAATACAACGGAGAAGATTTTAGCTGCTTCTTCCTTAAGAGAGTCCGTACTATCTAATCCACCTCACTAAACAGACTACAAAAGTTAAAAACCACCTGCCATTGAACTGAACCAAAATTATATGTGATAATTACTTTAAGCAAAATTTACAATTCGTATTGGGAAGATTTTATAAAAGGTTAAATTATAAATAAATAGAAATGAGTACAAAATAAGTGAATAGTACTCGTGGGTCCTTTGAAATGCATGGATAAAAATAAAGTTTGACCATTTATAATTATTTATAAATCATTTATAAATTAGCTAGACCGAGGCTTGGTTGCATATACATGTGCACTACGAAGGGAGAAAAATATCACTGAGCACTCAAAAAAATAGCTAGAGCTAGATGGTATTTTTTTCTCACCCTCCATAGACAGCACGCATGTCCATGGCATTTCTCACAGTGGACCATTTGATTCCCAGTCCATTCAAATATGACTTGTTCACCACATTCTTCCAATGTTTATAATCTGCAGCAAAATCCTCTGGAGCAGGTTTACCATAAACTCCAACCTGCGAGCTCAGCAACCAATAAGGTGCTTTCTCCAATCTGGCGGGCCATTGTTCTGGCCACTGAGACCCACGTTCCGAAGAATCAGCAGGCAATTTGTGGATGCATGCTTGCAAAGGCACATTCCTGGACATGTCAAGATAAAATAACTGCTTTTGTAAATGTAAAGACGAAATTCAATTCTAATATAGCAATATAGCTCAAAATTAAATTATCACAGAAAGATCAAAGAAGTCAATTGGGGTGTCGTATTTCTCTTAAAGAATAACATACCAAGCAGCATTAGGATCATCCGAGTCCTCACAAAGTGGAGGATCATTTTGTGACCTTTGCTCATAGCATTCATTTGAAGTTGGCTTGCGATATGTAGCTATACCTACTCGATTAATTGTATCCTTAGTAATTGAAACAACCTCCCAGCACATTGCCTTAGTTAGTTTCTTCATGGCTGCCAAACATTCCCACAACACAATTTTAGATTCTACGAACATTGTATGCTTAAATGAAAACAAGATTTTAAAGGGATACCTTCCCAAATCTCAACATCTTCGTCAAGCTTCTGGTAGACAGGAGTAGCAGACCAAACAAATAGACCACCAGGTCGAAGCAAACGATTCAGCTCCAAGAGAAGTTTACCACCTGCATGTTGTAACATGCTGATGAGTGTCAAACAGACTTACAATAATTACAAATTCAAAGAAAGGTGAACCGTGTTTGAGTTGACAAATGAAGCATGTGTTTAGAGAAAATTTTGAGTAGAATTTTTCATTTACAGAGTTTGTTACTGTGTAAGTTTTTCAGGTCATTTAATTTAGCAATTATATACCAGTCCTTCTCAAACTGAGCAGTTGGCAGCATTGTACCTTCAATGTGCCAGGGTACCCTGCAGCGTGCACAGTGGACTGAGTCAAAAACTCTTGCCGGGTATGGGAGTCTCTTGGTACCCATAACGGCCGATATAGCAGGAATTCCTCTTTCGAGAGCAAATTGAACCTGAGCTTCATGTTCATCTTTGGGAGCCAATGACATGGTTAGTGTGTCCCTTTCAAATAGAAAGCCACCAAAGCTAGCAACACCACATCCAACATCCAGTACCACACGTGAGTGTTTTCCCCAGGCAATATCAGGCACAGACTGTGCACAGTCAGTTAGCACAAGTTGAAAAAATAAACTTAAATGATCCTAAAAAGCACTAGATATTAGTTCAAAGAAAGAAGATGAATTCAGAGTCTTACTTGCTGTATGAAATCGATGTAATGAAGAGCACCATGCTTAAACTGGGTGCCACCTCCAGGGAAGGTAAGGTATTCACCGCTAACTTTAACCCAATTTTGGTGTCCTTTAACTTCTGCAAGCTTGGTATGGGGAACATTATGGTACCATATCTGTAGGAATGAGACTAGAAATAATGTGAGAGAAGAAAACTACAAAAATGCAGCTACAAAAAATCGTCTAAAGTACTGCACCTTTTCCCGGCTTGTAGGCCATTCGACTGAGCGTTGGTATCCTTCAGGAAGTGGAACGAGACAGGTGGGAGGTTTATCAGGACAGTGCCTCTCCCTATGTTCATAATGCTTCGTAGATCGAAGGTTCTTCATCGCTTCCAAATTGTCAAGGCACGGAATATAATCTGTCCCAGCAGTGGTATTACAAAGCTTCCAATTGTACGCATTTTGTGACCCTGTAGACTTTTGAACTTCTTTCTCACTCTTTGACTCGGCTGCCTGAGTTGAAAATGCTCCATTTTTGGTCTGCGTTTCATTCAGAAGCTCTGATTGAGCCCCAGAAGGATACACCTCACCTGAAGACTGATCCTTCTTCTCACCAGAACCTTGTTGTGAATCCAGATCTTTCTTTTCCTCACCCTTCTCCTCTATTTGACCATCTTTTGTATAACCCGAAGCTTCGTCAGATTTCTTCTCATTGTCATCAGACTTGTTTTCCTGGTCTCCAGCTTCAGAATCTTTACCTTCAGTCTGCACTACCCCATCTCCCTTCTTTTCCACTTCTTTCTCTAACTCATTCTTAGATCCATCTTGTTTCATTTTTTTACCATCATCTGTTTTGTCTTCTCCATTATCTTTCTTTTCATCCTCTGACTTCTCTTCAGGTTTCTCTTCCTGCCTTTCGTCAATGGTTTTCTCCGTCTCTTCAGGCTTTGTCTCTTCGGGTTTAGTCTCTTCAGGCTTACTGTTCTTATCCTCCTGATCTGAATTCAAACTAGTGTCCGCTTTGGTAGCATCATCAGTTAGATCACCTGGGTTATCTTCAAACTGCTTTGACTTGTCCTCATCGTTACGACTACTTTCATCAACCATATTGTTACTATTCCCACCATTGCCAGCATCGTTGTTATTTTCACCATTGATCTCACTCGGTTGTGTCTTCATCTCACTCTTGTTTTCCTGAGAAGCGACATCCGATGTAATGGGGACCACAGACGATGATGTCATCATCCATACCCCAACTAAGCAAAGAGCTACGAAAACCACTATTGTGACTGTTGAACAACACGATGACGATTTTCTGCCATCAACTCTAGAGTACTTTCCTAAAGCCATACTTCTACACGTAAAACTTGAATCAGTCCTCAGAGACCTTTTTTCTATTACACCTGAAATGTAAGCAAGTATACAATAAGAAATCTCTTCAAATCCATTTTCTTCACTTGATTAATGTTTCGACTTTCAAAGATTAAATCTGTAAATTACTTGAATAATGATCTAGAGACAGTGATAAACAGCATCATAGATCAGCTTTAATTGCTTCAAATTTCAATGCAACACGAAAGTCCAAATCAGAATCTGGTCATCATTAGATCAAATAAACACAAATGCCGAACAAAAGAGATCCAAAAATAGGCAATTACATATAAATTCTAATCTTACTATTAAATGAAAAACCCAAAAGTTGTGTTCACAGACAGGGGCGAACCCACATGGGGTCACATGCGGTCAAATGACCTCACAGTTTTTTGAATTTTTTATTTTTTTGTTGAAAACCTAATTTTCTGCCCCCAAAAAGTTCAAATTCTAAATCATTTTCCATATCCATTATTTAGTTCATAAATATATCATATAATCCACCGATTTCTTTTCAAAGTGCAAATATTGAACATGATCAGCAAACAATCGATTTTTCCTTTTTGTTCATGATACGTTGTTCGAAAAAAAAAAATGACCCCACAGTTCGAACTGTCTGCTCTGCCCCTGTTCTCAGATTTCTGTGTGCCAAAGTATCAGACAGATAAACAAACTCTTCATTCCCTGTATCGGAATAACAAAATCCATCGATAACTAAACGACACCAGAAATATAAATCAAGAACTAGATCTATTGCAAAGAAAAAAAATCAAAATTAAAATTGAAAAATACACATTACACATCTAAAGAACACCAAAATATAGGCTGGGCCAGCTTGAATCAAATTACCTTTTTCGGTTATACTCAATGTGGATCTGAAACAAGTAAAGCAGCTTGGCTCATAGGCTAATTCTCTTAATGCAAAACGCACCGCCTCCCTCTCCGCCTTGGGGGATGCTTGTAAGAAAGAAAGGTAGCATAGAGAAGCAGATATATGTATGTATATATATAACTAGAAGAGATAGCAAAGTTTCGAACTTTCGTGGGATTTTTTTTAATGCTAATGAGGAGATGGGAATGCAGTAATTTTTTAATGCAAGTTGCATGAGAATTGGGTTTATACGGTAGTTTAGTGTAATGTACAGAGAGAGGATGGACATGGAGTGGATGAGAGAGACGGCACCACAAGATTGCCTTGAAATTCTGGCGGAGAAGAAGCCGGGTAGAATTTTATTTGTGTAGAAAAACACAAGAAAATAGTAATAAATAAAGAATTTTGCCAGTTGGTTGTCAACTTGTATATATAGGATGAACGATAAATAAATGGACAATCTGCCGAGTATTGTGTATAGCATCCCTCTTACATCACGTTTTTTCCCATTTCATTTGAATTTTGCTAGTAGTACGGAATCTTGATTGTACAGCTTCCCTATCGGAGGGGGCACGAATCGTGGATCTCCTCCTATGAGGAAGTTGTCAATCGAAATTGTTAACTCCAGTTGTACAGATAGCAGAATTTTTTTTTTTTTTAATATCCAGGTGTCCCAATTTCGTCATACTAAATCCTGGACCCCTAGCCACCGGCCCCTCAGTGACTAGCGGAGGTAAACCGCAGGTTGTGCCCTTGTTGGATCACAGTTTCCCATCCGGTCTAAACTCCTAGTCTCAAGAGAGCTTTCCTTCATAGTGATTGATCCACCAATAAATTGTCCCTATATTGGATCACAGGTTCCTCCTAGAAATCGAACTCTCCACGCTGAGGTTGCGAGCGCGTCAAAGGTGATTGATCCACCAACTCGGATGTGCCCTAGGGGGCATACAGATAGCAGAATTGATTTCATTTACGGATGACAAGGAGATGAAGCGAGATTGGACAACAAAGCGGGGTAAAGACTAAAAATATCTCGATTTTTTATGATATTTATTTATTTTTAAACCAATAAGAAAAAACAAGATTGGGGTAACTTGAAAGGCAGAATGGCAGGCCAAAGTGCACTTTGTTTAGTAAGAGATTTGATTATAATTAACCAATTGTCAGTAAAGAAACTCTCGTGTGTTTTTATTAATAATTTTGCTTCGAGTGAATGCCAAATGCAACGATTTCAAGGCATGTTTTAGGTGAAAATTAAAATAATTATTTTATAACATTAGATATTTAAATATGCCAAATTTAATTAACAAAATAAAGCAATTGAAAGGACTGACTTTTATAGTTTTTTAGAAAATAGTATTTTAGTCTATATACATCAAGTGGGATGAAAAATGTAGAAGTAAGAACTTTTTTTCTTTCTTTCTTTTTTTAGTCAAATGGTCAACTTTTTAGCACAGTTTGGAAAGCATTATTTCATATTATAATGTCAGAAATAGTAATTTTTTGGGGAATATATGATTACAAAATAATAAAAATTTTTAAATTTACGTGTAATAATATTTTATTGAAAAATATGTGATTTATAATAAGATAGAGAAAAATAAATTATAATTTAATGATGAATAATGGGGCCAAACGGGGACTTAATGACCAAAGCATAAAATAGTCAATTTTAAATTTTTTTTATTAAGACTCAAAATTTAAAATTTAACTTCACTAAAATCAATTTTCTACTTTTTAAGTTTTAAGTGCACATAAAAATTGACCATCGAATTCAGTTCATCGAAAATATAAACTTAGTACCTCAAAGACGAGTGAATTGGAACAATTTTTAAAATTGTCGTTAACCAACTTCACTATTCCATTCGTACTTTCGTACCCTTTTACGGCAAAGAAGAGCATTAGGTTCTCGTGTGCGACTTTTTGCAAATATTAGATTATGCTCATTCAATCGACAAATTGACCTTGATGTTAGGGAGCGCTAAAATGGAACTTTGATCGAATGCGGGTATCAAATCCCGCCGCTGCTGAGATTTCCAACAGATTCCTAGGCCTTGATGAATGGCTGGCCACCTTTTACATTAGAAGAGCAAAAGGTGCCAAACCTTGGAATAAAAAGTAGTGGGGCTATGGTTGGTTTGATTCTTATTGGTGACATTGCAGGGGAGGTGTCCCATTGATCCGGATAGCATTTTACTCTTATCTAATCGAATATATGGAGTCAATTCCTTCCTCCCAGTTGTTTTTGAATATCTTAATTGACGCAGCCAACAAATCTTTTTCATTGTGAATATCTTAGTTGTTGGAATTTAAGGGTTTATAAAAAGATTAAAACGTGAGAATTGGAAAGTGTCTTCAATGAGTGTAACGATTGGATGCAACTCTTCAAGTGCCAAATTTGAATAATGAAAAAGTCATAACTTTTTATTAAGGTGCAATCTACACCATTAAATATGAAATGGTGCAGTCTGATGGTTAAAAGTAATTTTGTCAATAGATCTCATTAGGAAGAGACACATAAAAATCTATAAATAAGACCCCCCTTAATTTCATTTATTTACTCCAAATTCTGTAAAAATAATTTTCGTATTATTTTTTGAGTTTCGTATTCGATATCTTCCATTCTACAAGAGTATAGTCAATCATTGATTCCCCATCAAAACTAATACCATGCAATATTAATTTTGGAAAAAAGAAATATTGTATTTTGGAAGATAGATGTCCATTTGATCCTTAGTATCCGTTCAGGGGCTAAATCCATCTTAAGAAAGTTTGCATTCGTATACCTCACTTCATTTTATCTCTTTCGAATTTATGTATTTTCTACGTTTAGGTAAGTCATGATTTGCTCATTACTATATATGTACCATGGTTTCAATAAATCGTTGCTTAATTTGTATTTGCATGCACCTGTTTTTGTTGATGTAGTATAATTATGCACCAATTTATCCAATTGTGATAAAGAAAGAGACTTTATAGAAGTTTAAACATGAAGCAAATCAAGACTCAAGATCCATTGTCCCATTTTGCTTTCTATCTAATTAATTCTTGACATATCATCAATAATTAATATGTTATCTCATATTTACCTTCAGTAACTTCACCAATAACCTATTAAATTAATGATGTATCAAAAATTAACTGAATGGACAACAAAATTGGACAGTAGATCTTGACTCACAAATCAATCCTTCATGAAAATCAACCATTGCCAAATCTAGGAGATTTTTTTTTAATTTTTTTTAAAGGGTTTAACAAGAAACAATTATTTAAAAAGAAATTCTAGATATAAAATATACGTTTTTATAAAATTTCCAGAAAAACTGAGATTTCCAGTAGAGAAAAATGGGTCCCCATGTTCTCATCAAAACCTTTCATATACAACGTGCGAGCAAATGACTAGTAGTTCTGGAAATGTGAGTCCCAATCACAGATCCAAGAAATAATTATTTTACTGTCACGCATTAAATAATATATTTAACTTAAGTGGTGATCATCATGAAACTGATGAATCTACAAGTGACGAGAATTGAATTTTTCATACATAAGTTATGAATGGACATTAATGTACATTAAATAGAGTCGTCACGAGATCAATACTAGTCTGACTCGTGGTGAACTTCTTAATTTATTGCCAACATATATAAATACATCACAATTTAATTAAATAATAAATTGATAATGAGCTCAACTATTGATGAATAACTCATTTGAAAAAGTTAATCACTGTAAATAAACTTTTGTATAATTATTAATCAAATTGATTATTATACTGTGAACTTAATTAATTAAGTAAACTACGATGTTTCGAGAGCATCGTAATTAAAAATTAGATACATGAGCACCGTTTGCTTGACTTAAATAAAATATATCAAACTTTACTTCTTTCAATAGTATGATCTTTCGGAAAGTTGAGGCGGAAAAAGGACATTTTTTTACTTTTAAGCTAACCAAGCATGATTATAATGGTTAATAATTAATAATAGTTATGTACGAAATGAATATAACATTAAAATAATTACTTGTGATTATTACAACGATAATGATGTTTGTTACGCCTCGTTAAAGAGGCTCTAGTCGAAGACGACATCATGGTCCATGTAAAGCGTGGAGATGAGTCAAATATAACTCGGTCAACAATTAGTCAAAAAAGAAGTCAAAGAAGAAGCTGATACTCTTTGTCCCGAAATTCCTCACACTATTGACCAAAGCTCCATTTTAATTAGTCGAAGCCCTCGCTCCATCCTAGGCTCCCTTTGGTTGAAGCCCTTGCTCTCAGGATTTTCAATATATTAAATGCATATCAATGAGTGATGTGAGACTTCGGCCTAACAACTCCTGTAACATTTGAACTTAATGAATATATATATACACACATTGAAAATTGCACTCAACTTTCTCTCTCGAAAATCCCATATTCATTTGCTTGAGTTTAATTTGTTTTCATGTTGGATGAGTCATTTATGATTGATAGATTATATGCATTTATCGTTGATCATATTGTCAATGTTCGAACATTTTTGTCTATCATAAAGGACCTCCCACATTCATGAAAGTCATCAATTCCTGTCCGAACTCTAAGTCAAAACATGTTGAAATTTGTTTGTGTGTGAAAGCAAGTGGGCCCGTCCACGTAACCATTACAAAAAAGGGGTCAACAATTTTTATTAAAATAATACTATTAAATTATTATGGAGAGCCCAAATGTTGGATCTTAATTAAAAGTAGTTGTGTAAGTCGTCCGTTTGCCGACATGAGAACAAGGGGAAGAACGACAAGAGAAATAGAGAGAATATTGATAATTTAAATTTTTTAACTATGTAACGTTACTATAAGTAACTTATTATATTTATATTTTTTTTAAATATGTTAAAAGTATTACTTATAAATACGTCTGATCACCTTTAGCACCTGTTTGACAACCATTACTTAGAAAAAACAATATTTTGTATATTGATTTTTAGAAAAATGTGTGTTTAAAAAGTAAAATGGGAAAAAAAGTATTGGATTTATGTGCAAAATATTTTATTATGTGAATATATGATTGAAAATAAGTATGTAGAAAAAAGTTCAAGTAATATTTGTCAAAGAGAGGCTCAATTGTTGTCCCCTCTTTATTTTGGATGGGTAGAATTTTTATGCTGAATAAATATTAATATTATTATAAGTTCTTTGATCGTCTAGAAATAACAACATTAATATATGTTGACGTCGAAAATCGACAGAGATCTGATAAAAAAATCATATTATCTTTGCAAGAGAGAATAAAGAAAAATTGCTTGTCAAACGAGAAATAGGTTGTAGTAACTTGTGTGATTACTAAATTTTCTGAAGAGGAAATTGATAAAATTTGGTAGATTCATGAACTATTTGTTTATTGTTAGGTTTTACATATTCTTGGTTATATCTACAATGCTTTTTATTCCACAAAGATGGCAAGAATGGTCAGAATGCAAAAAATTTCGCCAAACGGACCAAGGTCCTAGACCAAGTGAGGCTAATCAAGCTCGAACAAGCCACAAGAAATCAAGTGAAGAAGCCACAGCTTAACTCAAATGTCTGCGTATTATAGATTATACAGAATCTTGCTTCTATATTACCTGAAAATGCACAAATCTAGACATAATGTATGCATCTTGTACCAATGTAATGAAGGCTTATTACTTCCATACTACTGGAATTGAATCTTATTTATTATGTTGAAATTTATTTGTAATCATGCTAGGAATAAAAAATTACCAAATAATGAATTAATAGAACGAATTCATACTTATGGAAGCCATCGTTGATATGAATAGTAGTTGTAATTGTAATATCAGCTAGATTTTCCCCTTCTTGCTCCTCACAAAATGTTAGCCTTCAATGGGGCAAGCTAAAAATCATATGTAGAGAAGAGGGGACCTAGCCTTTATATAGGAATTTATTTTGTTGTCCCATTATCAACGTAAACCCTAATTACGCATAATTCCAGCTCGCATACTTGAAATTACCACATTATATCAAATAAAGTCTGTAAGGTGTAAAACAACCCAATTGATAACTTAATATGATTGGCCTAATCATAATGTCATTGTGAGTTATACTTCTAACTCGTAAAATTTGCAATTGAATGTGAAGCCCACATATAGAATTATTTCTACATTCTCCCACTTGGACAAACATTTGATTGCTATAACAAAGTTTTAACACTCGGGTCAAACTACATAGGTAGCCACAAAAGTATAGCTCCAATGATGACACCTTACGTAACATGATCCGGTCCAACAAGAATATTAATATCGAACATGGAAATCATTACTCCAATTAAGCGATGTAAGACCATTCCACAATTACAAATATCAACATCCTTATCGACATGAATCCCCATTCTCCAATCAATGTGGTAGTATGTGATATGAATTTAGTACCAAATGTGATAAAAACTGTGCTAATTAATATCGATCATCATAATGCTTCAAATAAAAATGAAGTCACTTGTCTATAAAAGAAACTCATCTTATATTTTTATCTGTCATATCTCGAAATCACAATAATATTATAATAAAAAAGACACAAGTCAAATGCATGCTCAAAATAGTTAATGGTTAAGGGAAAATATTTTATTATCAAAAGGGGCTGTACCTGAAGACATATGGATTGCCTATGTACCCCACAAAGGGATCAAGCCCAAAACGTAATTCTTCACATAAATAACTCTCACTAACCAAAAATATCAAATATTTCCACAATACCCATATTAGTAACATGCGTCTTACATACTTTTGGAGCGAGTCCCTTAGTCAAAAGATCTGCAATCATTGCCTTTGTATTGATATGCTCTATTTTCGTCTACCCTTCCTTGACCTTATCTCTAACCACCAAATATTTGATGTCAATATGTTTTGACCCACTAGAATTTTTATTATTCTTTGAAAAGAATACTTTTGCACTATTATTACAGTAGATGGTGATCGATTTTGAGATGGAATCAACAACTTTCAAGTTAGAGATGAAATTTCTTAACCAAACGGCTTGGACTGTAGCCCCATAACATACCACAAATTCAGCTTGCATAGTAAAAGATGCCACTAGAGTCCGTTTAGCACTTTTCCAAGAAATAGCACCACCATCTAATGTAAAAATATAACTTAAGATTGATTTCAAATCATCTTGACATCCAGCAAAATCAGAATCTGAATATCCTACCATATCAAGATGATTTGAACGCTAGAATGTAAGCATATAACTTTCAATTTTCTTCAAATATCTCATAACTTTCTTAGTTGCTTTCTAATGCTCTTGTCCTGGATTTGACTGAAATCTGCTAAGGACACTGACTGCATAGGATATATCCGGTCTAGTGCAAACTTGAGCATACATTAACCTCCCCACAGCACTGGCAAAATCATCTTCATAGACTCCCTTTCTAGCTCATTTCTTGGAGATTGAGTTTTGTTAAACTTATTTCCTTTTATGCTAGGTACATCACCAGGTGCACAGTTCTGTATATTGAACCTTTCTAGGACACGTCGTATATAAACTTTTTGAGAAAGTCCCAATAAGTCACGATTTCTATCACGATGTATTTCAATGCCAAGTACATAGGAAGCTTCTCCAAGATCTTTCATCTCAAAATTAGTAGACAACATTTTCTTTATCTCATGAAGCAATCATAAGTTACTGCTAGCAAGCAGAATGTCATCAACATACAGTACAAGAAAAATAAAATTTCTTCCAATGATTTTGATCAATAATATTTTCAACAAAATCAAGAGAGGTCACAGCCTCATCAAACTTCAAATACCACTGTCGAGATGCTTGCTTGAAACTATATAAGGATTTGTTTAACTTACATACCAAGTTTTATTTTTCTTTCACAACAAAACCTTCAGGTTGTTTCATATAAATTATTTTAGGAAGATCTCCATTCAAAAATGTTGTATTAACATCCATTTGATGAAACTCCAAATCGTAGTGTGCCACAAGTGTCATAATGATTCGAAAGTAATCTTTCGACAAAACAGGAGAGAAGGTTTCAACATAAGCAATGCCCTCTCGTTTAGTGAAACCTTTTACAACCAATCTTGCTTTCTTTCATTCAACATTTCCTTTTGAATCTAATTTACTTTTGAAAATCCACTTGTTATTTACAACCTTATCATCTGAGGAAAGTTCAACAAGATCCCAAATTTTATTCTTTTCCATAGAATTCATTTCATCTTCCATGACAGCTATCCAATTATCTGCCTCAGGATTTGTCAATGCTTGGTTATAAGTTACAGGATCAACAACATGCCCAACATTAAAATTGCTTTCCAATAAATATATAATATAATCATTGGGCAATGTAGATCTTCTTTCCCTTTGTTATCTCCTAACTTGTGGCTCAAAAGCCGATTCAATTGTTGTTTGAGGAGTTGGAGGTTTCTCTTGGCCCCTCGGTTCTTCATTAATAACTTCAATTAGTTGAGAACCAACTATTTCCTGTATAACAGGAACTGGAACAACAACTTGATTAGGTTCAACGAAAATTTCTCTCAATGTGGAACTCCCACCATCTCCAAAATCATTCTCCAGAAATTTAGCAGTAATGGACTCTACAATTCTAGTGCCGCGATTTGGACAGTAAAACTTATATCCTTTTAATCTGTCCGGATACCCAATAAAGTAGTCAGGAGTCGATTTATGGTCTAACTTCTTTTCAAATGGATTATAAATCCTTACCTCAGCTGGACATCCCCAAACTTTAAAGTGAGCCAAACTTGGCTTATGTCCTGTCCATAACTTAAAAGGTGTATTTACAACAACTTTACTTGGAACTCTGTTCAAAATATACATAACTGTTTTCAAGGCTTCACCCCACAAATATTTAGATAAATTTGTTCTACTCATCATGCTCCCGACCATATATTTCAGAGTTCGATTACGTCTTTCAAAAATACCATTCTGCTCAGATCTCCTTGGTATGGTGTATTGGGGCACTATTCCACACTCTTGTAAAAATTTGGCAAAATCACCTATATTTTGACCAAACTTGTCATATTTCCCACAGTACTTATCACTACGGTCAGATTTTACAACTTTGATACTTTTTCCACTTTATTTCTCTACTTCTTGTTGAAAATTTTGAATTTCTCAAGTGCATATGACTTATCGTTAATCAAGTAAACATATTCATATCGTGAGAAATTATCAATAAAAGTTATGAAGTATTTGTTCCCACATATAGTGGAAGGCAAAGGTCCACTGATATCAGTGTGTATTAAGTCCAAAATTTTATTACTCCTAGTTAAATCATTCCTTGTAGATTTAGTTAGCTTTCTCTTATACAATCCACACAAGTGTCAAAATCAGAGAAGTCTTAAGAAGGAAGTATCTCAACTTTTACAAATCTTTTCATTCTATCTTTAGAAATATGACCCAAACGTTTATGCCACAACATAGAGGATTATTCACGAATTAAAGTCATTTTTTTATACATTGGTAACACATGAGATATCACTAAAAGGAGTCAAAGACAATTTATATAAACCATCACATAAAATGTCATTCCCAATCAAATGAGAATCATTAAATAACTTAATCATTCCAATACCAAAATTAAATGTAAACCCACAAGCATCAAGTTTCGATATAGAAATTAAATTTCGTCTCATTTGCTGTACATAAACTGTATTTTCTAAAACAAAAGAGAAACTAGACTCTAAAGTCAACTTCACTGCTCCTATGAATTCAACCTTAACTTGAACTTCATTTGCAACGCTCAGGCTCACTTCATTCTCACTTGACTTCCGTTTGCTTGTGAACCCCTGCAAGGAATTCACAATATGAATACTAGCTCTCCAGTCTAACCACCAAGAATTTAAAGGCACATCTATTAAAGAAGACTCAAAGCAAACTAAGGCCAAGGGAATACCTAGAGAACTCTTCTTCTTTTCCAGCTAAGTCTTAAATTTAAAACAGTCTTTTTGCTAATGACCCTTCTTTTTACAGAACTTGCATTGATCATTTTTCTTTATAACTTCTTTGGGATCACTAAAATTTTTATTCTGTTGACTTCGATGGGACTTATTACCTTTACGAAACTTAGGTTTATGATTATGAGAAGGCCTCTTATTCTGTAATGGTTGAAAAGCTAATTGTACAGTTTCACGGCACATCTTATACTCTTCTTGGGCACACGCTGCTATGAAGTCATTCAAATTCCACTTATCCCGCTAAGCATTGTAAGCAACCTTAAACTGATTAGACTGGCTAGGAAGGTTATTTAAAACATGATAGACCAGGAAAGGCTCCGCAATGGGAATGTTAAGAGCATTTAGCTTAGATGATATGTTTATCATTTTCATAACATGCTCCCTGACACCACTTGTACCATCATATTTCATGCTCATCAATTTATCCATCAGATCCCTAATTTCAGCTTTATCAGACTCAATAAAATTTTCTCCTATAGCATCCATAAAATTTTTTGCATTTTCATTATCGGGGATGGCACCTAGAATAGAATCAGATATCGATTGCTTAATGATTTTCAAACAGAGTTTGTGCCTTTTTCCACTTTTCATGCTCGACTACATATTCAACAGTCTCTTATCTGTGGGTTTCTCAAGCTTTTTCTCCATTGCAAAACTCCAGCCCAAAAGACCAAGTACTATTTCTACGTCTCGATTCCATCTTACATAATTATTCTCAGTCAAGGTTTCAATAGCAGATAATTGATTCGAAAGAGACGAGACATTATAAACTATGGAAACATAAAATATCACACTCAATATCATCCAAATATAAAGCATGCAATCAAATGGATGATAAAATATCCAACTAATTAATATGGGCTATTAATTAGATAATCTGTAATTAAAACAAAGATATGAATTTTATTACTGTAAGAGCCTAGATGCATCATCATAAAGTCGCTTTTGGACTGACAATATAACATGTTATAAGGTACTCTTAAAACACATCATATAACTAGTTAATAAAATCACATTGGGCAAGATATTATATGCAATGAATCAAAATTGTTGGACAATATATATATATATATATATATAAGTGTGAATAAATAGGGATAACCCAACCAAATAATAATAAATAATAGCCCACTAAGAAGCTTGTAGATAGTGACCATAAAATCAACTTAGAGCTCACAGCTTACTGCCCAATTTCAAATGGAACTTCGAGAGTAGAAAATATATTGCATTGGTCTGAGAGAAGATGGCACTAGAAAATTAAAGTATCAAATGAGCCCCAAATTTTCATGTAAAATAATAGGGCCCAAGGAAAATGAATACATAGGACCACAAATAATAACGATATTTAAACACACAAACATTTTGACAAGAATATAAAAGTCGTTGATTAATTTTAATATTTATTTAATATAATTTTAATATATATATATATATATATTATGAAAATGAAATTTAAGTGCACAAATAATAACGATATTTAAACACACAAACATTTTGACAAGAATATAAAAGTCGTTGATTAATTTTAATATTTATTTAATATAATTTTAATCGGGTCAATTTGAAATAAAATTTTTAATTGGGTCAAAATTGAAATCTTTGGGTCAAACCTTTTAAAGGTTCAAATTTAATACCCTTTGAAAATTACATACTAACCCTAGATTTAAATTAAAACTAGGTCCCTCAATATTTAAAATTGCGTGGCAGGTCCTTACTTAAAAATTGGCAAAACAGGCCCTAATCCCTTAATTTCCGTCTAGGACTTCTAAACTCACAAATTGCAAGACTAGTCCCATCCCCAAGTATATTACATACGGCTAAAATCAAAGATTATAACCCAAAAGAAAAACCACCATTCTTCTCTCAGTTTCCACTGCCGGCGGCATGGCTAGGTGTCAATAATGACCGATTTATCAACATATAAGGAGTTAGAAATTCAAAAAAGAACAACCACGACTGATAAACTCAATTTGTGTATTTATTTATACCACATTATTAAACTTTTAAGTCTTCAAATTTTTAATTTCTATTTAATTTAGGTTATATTTTCTTTTGTTTTTAGAGATAAACTTGTTGGAAGCAACTGGAGAGAAAGAAGGATGAAAATGTGATAAAAATGCAATTTTGGGATCAAACTCCACATGTTAAAAATTGAAGGACTGAATTGCTTTAATTTAAAAGAGTGAATGACTTGGAGAAGAATAATCTATTAATTGGGCCTCCATTGGACTTGGAATTGGAATCAAAGTCTTTATTTTTTTTATCGGTAAATGTGAATTATATTGATCAAAAATAATTTACAATTACACCGAGCATACCCGGGCTAACATGTCCCATTCAGTCCACATACAACTACATCGGGCATTCCCGAGCGAAACAAACAAAATACAAATAAGGGGGCACAACCAATATAGCTAATGACCCATGGCTAATGACTCATATTGAATCAAAATATTCGGATACAAAGAAAACATGATTTCGTATACGTGTGTTTTGTTTCTTAGAACAATACTATTAATACATGGTTTGAGATCTTCAAAAATCTTTCGATTCCTTGTCATTCGAATGTAGTAGACGGTAGTAGTAAGTGCAATACGCTTTGTTTTGCTATGCCAAGATGTTCACCGACTTTCCTTTTTGATCCATTTTAGTGCACTAGGCAATGTAGACATAGACCTTCAAAGACCCACCCAAGCACGGACTTTCTCCCAAACTGTACAGCTAAATGGGCATCCAAAGAATAAATGACCAGCCGTCTCATCCACATGTTCATAGAAACAACATTTGCGGTCAATGTGTAGGTAATTTAATCTATCCTTTGAGAGCAATTTAGATTTGGCTACTAACCACAGGATAAAAACATGCTTTGGTGTCACATGTGCATTCCAAACTGATTCAGCCTAGATCACCTTTGTCCCCTTTGGCCTAAAAAACTCATATGCAGCAAAAATATTGAATCTGTCATCACAGGTCCAGCTGGACAGCTTATGAACAGCCGCCTGTTCATTTTGTTCAACCCTCAAAATGAAATCTCAAATCTCCAACAATTTTTTAATAAGAGGCGAATCATCTTTCCTTGGTAAAACATCCCAAATACTTGCCCCTTTAAGATAAAATTGATTGACCCAACGTATCCAAAGAGTGTCCTTCTTTTGATGATTGTTCCAAAGTGTTTTTGCAAGTAGTGCTAAATTCTAGCTTTTCATGTCTCTAAAACCAAGGCCACCTTCATCTTTCGGTAGGCAAACATCCCTCCAAGCTACCAATAGCTTCTTGGATCCCCAAAGAAAATTACGGCGTAGACTAATTATCCTTGAGATGAATGTTGCTGGGATAGGAAAAATAAAAAGTCAAAAACATTCAACACTTTGAAGCACCGCCCTAATTAAATCCGCCTTTCCCACATAAGACAAAGAGAAGCGAGTCCAAGCACCAATATAAGTTGCAATTTTATCTAAAAATGGGGCATAGCAACTAACGTTAAGCTTCACAGATGCAAGTGGAATACCCAAATACCGGAATGACATAGTACCCTTCGGGATCTAAGTGCTTGAATTTCTCCAAGTTCTTGCCCATGAATTCCAATTGTAAACAAGCTGGATTTTAAAGTGTTCATCCTAAAACCCGATGCATTTCCGAAGTTGGATAGACAATCTATTAAGATTTGCACCGATACGACATCTCCCCTTGCAAAGAGCATTAAATCATCCACAAAAGCTAGATGCGTACTCTTTAAAGGGCCACATTTTGGGTGATAATTGAATTTACTATCATTGGAGGTAGCTTTAATCATTCTCGAAAAATATTCAAGACATAAGACAAACAAGAAGGGTGAAAGAAGGTCACCTTGTCGGAGGCCTTTCCTTCCCTTAAAGATGCCATGTATGCTCCCATTCAAAGCAACGGAGTATGTTCGTGTAGTAACACATTCCATAACCCATTGGACAAATCTACTCGGAAAACATAACCCTTCAAGAACTTCTTTAAGGAAATCCCAATTTACCTAATCATAAGCTTTCTTTAGATCAATCTTTAAAAGATATCTCGGAGCAACTCTCTTTCTATTATATTGTCTCATAAGTTCTTGGGCAAGATGGATATTCTCTGTCATACTCCTACCTTCAACAAAAGTGGCTTGTGCTTGATCAACAATGGTCTTCAAAATAGGCATCAACCTAGATGCAAGTATCTTAGAGATCACCTTGTAGATTACATTGCAACAAGAGATAGGTCTATAATCCCCAACATTCGGTGAATGATTAGACTTTGGCACCAAAGTAATGATCGTGTGATTGATTTGTTTGAGGAGAGATCTAGATGAGAAGAATTCTTTGATAGCCTCCAAAACATCATTACCAACAATCCCCCAAGCTTTCTTGAAAAAACAAGATGTGTAACCATCCGGCCCGGAGATTTATCATCTCCAATGCCAAAAAGTGCTTCCTTGATTTCTTGGCTAGAAATGTCCCGAGTAAGTGAGTTACCTTGTTCCAACAAAACCAAAGGCCCATTCCTCAAAATGTCTAGCTCAATGGAATGAACGGGACAGCTTGTGCCAAGCAAATTGCGATAAAATAGGATAAATTCCTGAGTAACCTAATTTTGAGAAGTGGTGTATGTCCCATCCTCCTTAAGTATGGTAGCAATAAAATTCTTCCTTATGTTTCTCTTCATCCACGAATGAAAAAATTTGGTACATTTATCACTTTCCTTAAGGAAAACACACTTTGCTTGTTGATAGTAAAAGCTCATTTCCGCTTCACATAACCCCGTGGCTTTCTTCCTCAATTGTGCCACCATGAGTTGATAATGCACATTAGCGGGCTGATCATGTAGCCTAAGTTGGCAGCCTCCAACTCTCTTTTAGCATCATTTGCTCTAATAGAAATGTGTCCAAAGTGTTTAGCATTGAGCTCTTTCAATGCTCCTTTCAAGTTATGCAACTTCTTGCAAAGTACAAATTGTTTCCTTCCCACAACATCAAAATTCCAACATGCTTGTACAAGTCCATGGAAATCCTCATGATTTGTCCACATGTTAAAAAATTTAAACAACTTCCTTGTGCTCTTCCCTCTTTCAAAAATAGATACAACACATGGAGAATGGTGGGAAAGGCATCTCGAAGGCAAAAATTCCGCTAGGCCATAGATACCCTTTTGTCCCCAAACATCATTCACCATAGCTCTATCAATTTTACTCCAAACCGAGTTATTAGTCCATGTATAAAGACAACCAACGGACCTCATATCCGTAAGACCAACATGTTGGCAACAATTAACAAAGTCCTTAATTTCATAAGGGGTCACCTCCACTCCATTGCTCTTCTCATCAAATTTAAGTATGTTGTTAAAATCTCCAAGAATCATCCAAGGCAATGAAACATTAGTGCTAAAATCCATAACGTTACACCATAGTGGCCTCCGGCCAATAATTGTATGGAAAGCATAAACAAAACTAACATGAAAGGTATATGAAGTTACCTTACAAGTAGCATTACAATGGATGACTTGTGATGTAGTCTCCAACACTTCCAATTTGACTTTGGAAGGATTCCACAAAATCAATATCTGCCATGCTTTGTGAGTGAGAAAATTGTTCGCTTGCATCAATCCTTCGAATTTATTCCACATAACTCGGTTCAACTTTAGTTCCCTAAGTTTCGTCTCCAAAATACCCTTATCATCTATATCATGTTACTTCAAGAAGTGACGAACCCCGTTTTGTTTAAGGGGACGATTCAAGCCCCTAATGTTCCAAGCTTCGATCTTCACGATGATGGAGCAAAGGATATACCCTTCTTCCTGTCTTTCATAGTTATAGTCTTTCTTTGCTCCTCAAGCTTCCCTTTTAGTTCATCATTTCTAGTAGCCTTAGTAGTTGTGTCCTGCAAAATTAATGAATCAAAGTCTTTATTTAGTTGAACTTGATACACCCTAACAGGAGGTCTGCCGGCTGGAAAAGAAAAGAGCAATGGGAATTTCACTTCAATTGGGAGACTAAACCATAGAAAAGGAGGCTGCTTGAGGCTGAATTAGAGGGAGATACACGGGTATGTTGGCAGAGAAAACAGAGGACTAACCTACCCAAAAAAAAAAAAGGAGGAATTACATGCCAACTGGGCAGTGAAGGAGAGACATAATAAGGCTACCAGAGGGGGAAAAAATGGAGTGAATGACAGGCGGCAGCTGGTAGGGAAATTAAAAGGCAAAAACTTGGAATTTAAAGGGAGACAATTCGGCACCGTGGAGTGATACAAACAAGGCAGAAATTGGAATCCACTTTGGATTAAAACATTAAGGCTGTCAAGTGCTAAATTTGGAACCATTTTGGGAACTAAAAAGTGGGCGGCAGCTTGGAGATATACATCGACAACGGCTATTGCAATTTTGATAATATATATTAATCACGTTTCGTCAATTTCTCGATGATGTCATCTAAACTTTCTTTGTTTAATTCCAACAATATGTTAGGCTAATTTTTTTCATATATTGGATGAAGATGAAACCCGTTATTATTTATTTTTAATTCGAGACACGTGGTTTAGTTTAATTCTTGTAATTCTCGATTAATCTTGTATGCTTAATTTAATTATTTGATTGCTTGATCACCAATTAAATATATGGTTGCTTGTTGTAGTGCTGGGAAGCTCACAATAGGTTTAAAATACTATATGATTAACATACGTGGAATAAATTTTAGGAATAAGATTTATCACGTGTGCAATTTTTGAGATAATTATGAAATTGAATGATTTTATTCATATGAATTCGGACTAGGAATAGGATCGGGTCGTGAATAAGATAGATTTAATTTGTCTTAAAAAAGAAAATTAATTACAATAGAATTATCGATTGTCAAGAATGCAAGAACGAAATTAACTACATAATCAAGAATCGGAATATATAATAATAGGTGGATTCATAATCCAATACAAACTTCCCATATACATGTTAAATTCACATTTTACATGTTTTCGTAGATTAAATTAGAATAATTAAAAATCACAAAAATCACTTTTATTTGTTTGCTTTGAATCTAATTAATGAATAGTATACTCAATTAAATTTTATTTCTTGTGGGACAATACTCTCAACTCATCAAATCTATTACTTGTCAACGATCATGTACGCTTGCGGGTTTCACACGAACAACGACCCTCTCTACTGTTTGATAATTGCTGCAGGCGCACCTCCCACATAGCAGTTCGGCGCCTTCGCTGACAGTTTTTCGGGCTGCTGTGACTAATTCGGATCTCGTAGTAATGACAATCAAGTAAATTTGGATAATCTGCAGAGTGGTTATGGATGAAGATGTGGAGTAATTCAGCGGTGTGGCAGGTGGGCCGAGTTCGGTTTTAGGATTAGGATTGTGATTGATGTTTCTAAATCTAATAGATTGTTCAAGGTTACTAGAGAATGGGGAAAAAGGACGTGGGTGGTAGGGGTCACATGGCGGCGTAGTTGGGGTTTTGCTGTGCCAATTTTAGACCAAAAATGCATACAGTGTACATGTGTGTATATATAATCAAGTTGTTGGTGAGGAGGATAAGAATTAACTCTCTCAAATTGCCAGAAAACAATAACAATATGAAAATCTAACTTTTGATTATTCAGGCAGAAAAACGAGACAGAATATTATTTTATTGGGGATTCTGATTTCAGCATAAAAGCTATGATACCAATTGTTGAAATTTATTTGTAATCATCCTAAGAATTAAGAATCACCAAATAATGAATTAATAGAGCGAAGTCATACCTCCGGAAGCTATCGTTGATATGAACAGTAGTTGTAATTGTAATACCAACCAGATCTTCCTCTCCTTACTTTTCACAAAATATTAGTCTTCAATGGGGCAAACTAAAAATTATATGGAGAGGAGAGGGGACCTAGCCTTTATATATGAATTTATTTTGTCGTCACATTATCGACTTAAACCCTAATTAGGGTATACGCATAATTCCAGCCCGCATACTTGAAATTACCACATTATATCAAATAAAGCCCGTAAGGTGTAAAACGAATTACTTAAAAAATAATTGGCCTAGTCATAATGTCATTGTGAGTCATACATCTAACCCATAAAATTTACAATTGAATGTGAAGCCCACATATGGAATTATTCCAACATATTATTGTAGCATTATCGAACATGTACATGCTAGAATGTTTGACAATTGAAAACTCTTAGAAGTTCTTCACTTTAAGAGAAGTTTCTTCAGATAACAAGCTGCCTGTGCCTGAGTCAGGAAATATATGGAACTATTTAGAAAGTATGCTTGAGCTTTTGTACGTGAATGCCATTGCATTCTTCTTTTTTCTGGTTTTGATAGTCATCTCTTGTATCTCCACCGTTCTCATTCAGAAGAGACAACCTCTTGATTTGCAACTCTTGCTGTTGAAGGACAGCGAACTAGGTATGTGGTCGCTTTTGACCAGTGGCGGCACTGAAATTTTAGGCCCAAACAATTTTTTTTTTTAAATCAACAGGGGAGGTGGAATAAAAGCATGTTTTAATTCACATGGGTTTTATTTTTAGGCGCAAATCCATGATTTTGTTTTATAGTTTTATCATCATTAAATTCATGACCAAAACACAATGTTCAACATGGGTTAAATCAGGGGCGGACCCAGACCTTTAATATTGTAGGGTCAAAATTTTAAAAATAATTTTTTTAATAAACAACATAATATCAATGAAAATAAGTTTATATGTATTTTGACAATTTGAAAACGTCGTATAATTACATCATTATTAACATTATTAAATAAATTTTGTTACTTATAAAGTTTTGTTTATCATTTCATTGGCAAATGCTGAGCTAACAATGAGTAAATTAAATAGAATGTAAAAATTAAATGAATTGAAATAAAATTCAAGTTTAGATCAGGAAGTAAATGAAATTCAAATTTAAAGCAAATATAATTCGAAAATAATTCAAATTATATTTAATCCGCAATGATCCTAAAAAATTTACGTCATATTTCATGTAAGAATTCCGAATGAAACGATATAAATTATATTGAAAAATTTATCGTGCAAAAATAATAATTAATTGAATTTTTTAAAAGAAAAAACGAGTTGGACGTCTTCTTTGAGGCGTACGTTTGATACATATTTAACTATTTTCGATATCCGTTTGGACAATTCGATATGAAAACGATGTAGTTTTCGAAACAAACTTTTACATGACATAGACGATTTGTGGATTCAGATAGCACATGATCGCAAACGAATTTTTAAAGTTAGAATATTATCGAAATTCTCAAAATATTAGTTTCAAACGCCCTACTTTAACATGTCATAACTTTTACTATAGTTGACCACTTCGCATGCCATTAATAAGTGAAAAACTAGGACATGAGCACTTCGAAATAGTATTAAGAATGCAATATTTTGATTTCATTTGACATCTCGACGAGTACATCAAAGTGATTGTTAAAAACAAAAAAAAAAACAAAAAACAATGGCAAAATTTTGTGGGGTCATTTGACCCCCACATGACCCCATATGGGTTCGCCCCTGAGTTAAATTATGTCCGCACTGAAAATATTTCCTGGCTCCGCCCTGCTTTTGACTAATTTGCAAATCATCCACAGCCAGGGACAGAGTTGGGGGAGGGCTCTACTGAGCTGTAGCCTAGTATTGCCCAAGTCCATATCCAAGAAAATGGAAGGAATGGTCCATTAAAAATAGAAATTTAATCACTTAGCCCACCATCAATCCAACAGCAGCCCAATCGCATAGCCAGTCCCAACCCAATATCACTATTATTTTGAGAAAAATAAGCCCATATGCCCAACACTTTGACTTTTTGTTTATAGTGTATATGTGCATACATATTAATTTACTTTCATGTATTAAATTTTTTGTTATAGTGTTTCATAATTGAGTATATATAATTAACATTTTTTTATCATGATATAATTAACATTTTTGTTATACATTAATTCATGTGTTTCTATTTTCAAACTTCTTGATCTACACACCCGATTTTTTTAGCTCGCACGGTCGCACTCGTGTGGTCCTTCAATTCATCTTCTTGAATACTAGTGATGATATTTTCTTAGTTTAGTTACTTTTTGAAACAAAATGGATAATAGTTTTCTTGTTGATTATATGAAACTTTACATCCACTACTAAAAAACAACTTCTCACCGACAGAAGATTACCAACGGATGCAATCCGTTGGTGATTAGAAAAGGATTATTCGTTGGTAAAAGTAATTTACTTTTAGCTATGATAACTAGCAACGAATTTTTCGTTGGTAAAGATGATATCTCTTTACCAACCGATATTCCGTGCCTAATATAATCGTTTAACATTTGGATCTTCCTCCAACGGATATTCCGTAGGTGATGTACCGAATATTACCAACGGATTGCATCCATTGGTAATTAGAAACGGATTATCCGTTGGCAAAAGTAATTCACTTTTAGTTACAATAATCAGCAACGGATTTTTCGTTCGTAAAGATGATATCTCTTTACCAATGGAAATTCCGTGCCTAATATAACCGTCTAACATTTTGATCTTTTACTTACGGATATTCCGTTGGTAATTAGAAATGGATTATCCGTTAGTAAAAATGATATCTATTCACCAACGGATATTCCGTACCTAATATAACCGTTTAACATTTTGATCTTTCAGCAACGAATATTCCGTTGGTAATGAGAAACAGATTATCCTTTGGTAAAAATAATTCACTTATCCCACATCGGAAGTTTACAAAAATATCTTTGTAGTTGTTCTCTATAAATTTGTGGTCCAATAAGGAATTAAACAATATTTTGGTCTTTCAATTCAGTTGGCTAAAAATAAAAAAAAATATTATAATTATTAAATAAATAAATAAATAACTTTTTTACCATACGGTTATTTACAACATTGATTTTTACCAATTGTAATGGTAGACATTTATCAACGGAAAGTCGGTTGGTATTGGTTAAGACTTTTACCGACGAAAATTCCGTTGGTAAAAGATTCACACTTTACCAACAATTTTCTGTTGGTAAAATGTTTACTATTTACCTACGGCATGATCCGTTGTTAACTATCAGCGACCCTCAAATTACCAATGAATTTGTGGTTGCAAATATTCCGTTGGTGAAAATTATTAGCAATGGATATTAACCTTTAGGAACGGAAAATCCATGCCCGAAACTCTATTTTTTAGTAGTGATCGAATGAGAAATTACCATGAATTTATATGTAGATTTATCATAGATGATTTCATGATGTAAAATCTTGTTAGGTGCAATTTTAGATAATGTTATATTAAAACAAATTTTTTTTTTTTGTTATATTTGAATTACATCAACTTTTTTTAAAAAATGCCCCCTGTAGCCGAATCCGAGCACCATAGCCCCCCGCAGCGTATATTCCTGGCTCCGCCCCTGTCCACAGCAGTCGTTTGATCAAATAGATTACAAACTAGTGGACAATATTAAGGGGGGGGAAAAAACCAAAATATTTTCATTATACTATGTAGCTATTTCGCGCGGGTTAGTCGCTAACAATTAAAAAGGATCAGACGATTGTGTAAGGGACGAAACCTCTTGAGACAAAGTCCCAAAAATGGGTGTTCTTTTATTTGTGATGACTTTACAATTGGAAACGAAAAACAACGTGCCTCCAAGGGGCGCAAGCACACGAGTTACTGAAAGAAAAGTATTTAAATCTAAAAACTAAGGAAATGAAAATTACATGTTCTCTGTTCAAGAGTTTTGGATTCAGTCTTTTGCTTCTACGTCTTTTCTCCCTTTTATACTTCATAGACGATCTCTTTGTGATCAACTACTCTAAAAACTACTTGATCGTCCTATAACTACCCACTTTCTTCGTAATGGCCACCTTGTCATGAAAACTGCCTTTTAACTGCTGCCATTACCCTTCATCGTTCAACCGCTTTCGATTGAATTCCTTGAATCGTGGAACGTGATAGGGTTGCTTTAATAACTGCTTTGATAACTGCACTTCTTGATAACCACGACGCGTTATGTTTGTTAATACCTTGGGCGACTTGAAGGTTTGGACGAGAATAGAGTAATAGCTCTGGGCGACTGTATGACACTCCATTCGCTTAGATTTTGGGCGACTTGCAAACTTGGGTGATGGCATTACCGCGTTCTTGGACCTCCTTATTTGGGCCTTCATCTTGATTTGTTCGATTGGGCTTCACTCCTTAGGCTGCTCGATTTGGGCTGAATTTTTATGTGTCAACAATTACCCCCCAATATGGCAGAATTAATAATAATTATTAAATTTTGCCATATTCACTTTTTGTTTCCAGCAACATTCGAAATTCCCAAGAATTTCAATCATTGTTTCCTTCTTTAACTTGAAAAGGTACGTCGTTTTGCAAACCCTTATAAACCCCAAACACGCCATTTCACTGCCATCAAACCACGCCTTATATTTTTTGCGTCTCTTTCACGATTCACTGTTCATCTTTTGCTTCCCTGCTACATAACCCTGAAAAGCTTCGTTCCTTCTCAAATGGATGCTTCACAATCTCAAGCTAGCGATTCCTTTAGTTTTGATGACTTTCAAAGACTTCTGAGTCGCCCATACATAACCCCAAGTTTTCTCATGCCCGCCGACGTTGGACGTAATGAGTTTTACTTGGGTCCTTTCTTCAACAATGCGGAGGCAGTTGAACAGGCGGTGGTGGGTCAGCTATTTCCTTGCACTCATGGCCCTCCTTTTCTAAACTCTCTGCCGCTGGGGCCACTTCGCGAAAGTGGTATTCGCACTTGGCCTAAATCTGATGTAGCTTTTCGTAGGTGGCATGCTCGTCTTGTGGGTCATGGTCCTACTAAGGCACTTTTTGATAGCGCTAGGATTTCTAATTTGTTGGAAATCTCTATCTGCCCCCCTACTTTTGATTCAGCACTCTTTTCAATTGCTTTGAGTTTTTGGTCTTCTGAGTATAACACCTTTATTTTTCCTCTTGGCCCCATGTCTATTACCTTAAGGGATGTTGGGGCCCTGGTGAATCTGCCACCTTTGGGTGATACCATTTTTCCTGGTATCTTAGTTTCTGGTAACGCCCCAAAGTTTGGTAGAAACTACACTGATTCTTATTCAAGCCTGCAGACCCTCCACAATCATTCGAGCGCTGAGCCTACCCATACTGAGCGAGTGGCCTTCCTTTTAGTTTGGCTTTGTAAATATGTTTTGTGCGTGCCAAGTATAAAGCCCTCTCTGAGTTATTTACCTATAGCGTATGAATTGGTGCGTGGCAGGCCTTTGAATTTATGTTCTTTGTTTTTGGCTGCCCTTTATAGAGGCATGGCCTCTCTTCAAGCTCAATTGAAGAATGGTACATCTCCCACTGGTAGTGGACCTCTTTGGTTCACTCAACTGTGGTTGAGATCCTATTTTCCATCGCTTGGTGCTCCATCCATTTCTCGCCCTTCTGCTAGCTGTTATGGGCTAGCCATGGAGCCCTTAACTCCTGTAAATATGTCCAGAAGGGACATTTTTTCATTCTTTTATTCTTTGGATTCAATCTCTTCCTTTTTTCCTTTTCCTCCTTTTTTGACTCCAAACTATGTACATCTCCCTTCCACTATAGATAACGCGAGCACCTCCCTGCTCATTTGGATCCAATTTTTAACCTGGAGGGAGCTATTTCATGATATTCTAACTGGGACCAATGCCAAAGCGGGGGTAGAGATTTATGCTCCCCAATTTTTTGCTCGTCAGCTTGGTTTTGGCCAAACTTGGCCTGTTCCTCCTTGCTATTCAAGAAACTTAGTTGACCGTTTTCATACCATTACTAAGGCGGAAGCAGAGGCTATAGATTCTCATAATCTTCTTTTAACCAGTCATTTTTCATTGGCCCCCTTCAATTCTAGCCACGCCATTCACCCTCTTTTTGAACAACTCTGGCCGTCGGTGAAGCGCAGATTATTTGTGACTGATGTCAATCGTGTCTTTCATTCATTAGACCAACCGAGCATTTCTTCTCCTCCTCCTGTTTTGGTCACTCCTTTGTCTGTTCGGAGCCCCTCTCCTTCTCGTCGCGCTAAACAGTCTGCTCGCCCATCTTCTTCTCTCCCTGCCAAGCTTACTACGGCCAAGAGTGCTCCAAACCGCAAACGGCCAGCCTCTATTGTCAGGAGGAAGGTAATTAAATTGGTTTACTTACAAGTATACTTTTCCACATTTGAAACTTTTCTGTGTGCTGATGATCTTTTGGACTTTTCAGAAAAGCCCAGCCTTTCCTTCAAAGGCTTTGGCATCGACAACTCCTGCTCCATCATCCTCTGCTGAGACTACTTCATCCAAACCGGTTGATGAGGGGACTACGCTTAAAGAGACATCTTCAATCCCAGAGTCCTCATCACAACCCATGGATGAGCCACCTTCTTCCCAGGGCATCGATCCCCCAAACATCGAAGGAGAAGGTAATTCAATTTTTCGATGTCTTACCTTTGCTCGTGCTGTTGATTTCTGATTTGTTGCTCTTGAGTTTTGCAGATACTCCTATGAGTCCGCCCGTTGTGGCAACATCTTCTCGCTCAGACAAG
>NC_036250.1:11186955-11188632 GCF_002742605.1 Olea europaea var. sylvestris | reverse complement strand
TTTGTAACTTTGTTCATCATTAATGAACATTAACTTTTGTGCATTTACTTGACGTTTGTTTTTTTAGTCGTCAATTCTTTAAGCATTTAACTGCTTTGCGCTAAGAATCTTGTCCATTTCCTTTTGATATTTCCACCACTTTTCCCAAGACTTTGGGCTATTTAATTCCGTTTATTAGACAGGAATGTGGCTGTTCATATTCTGTCTCTTCATCTTCACCCCCTATAAATGCTTCGCATTTTTCATCTTCTATCTTCATCTCTTCATTTTCTCCTTCGAAACCAATTTGCTGCAATTTTCTTGGCATTCTGACGATCAATCTGATCCAAAATGGACTGTTTAGTCCGCCCATTTTACTATTTGCCTTTATGTCACCTTTGGTATGGGAGGTATAGGAAATATTTTCTGGCCAGCAGCGGAGTTTTTACCTTCAAAATTCTTCCCATCGTCTCTTCGTTCTTCACAAGGAGTCGATGATGGAAGGCAATTTTTGGGCTGCTTGTGGGCCACTCTGCTTGCTGAGAGTGCTTCTCAGCTTGCCTGCTGAGAGTGCTTCTCAGCCTCTTTGCTCGCCATTGCAGCGAAGCATTTAGGAAGGTGGTGAGGCCAGTACACCCTCTTACTCGGCAATCCCACCATTGTAGCGATGCATTTAGGAAGGCGGTGTGAAACTTACTCAGCGATCAGCCGGGAGATCATCTTACTTTAGTTGTAATTTGTAACACATCCATTATTTGTATCTTTTGTATTCTTATAATGAACGTTTGATAATAAAGAACTTCATTCGAACGTATTTCGCTCTGACCTTGTTACTTTTAATCGTTCAAAATGTTTGATTATGTTTTTATCTGTTCACATTCCCATAAAGAAAGAACATATTTTTTCAAATATTTGCCGTTAATGAATCTCACATGCTCGTGCTATCTAAATCTTCCAAATGATATGCTCCATTGGGCAACACACTGTTTATTTTGTATGGTCCTTCCCTATTGGGAGACCACTTCCCGTACTTTGGGTCCTTGCTATCCAAAGGGAGTATCGTCTTCCAAACTAATTCGCCCAGGCTGAACGACTTAGCTATGACTTTTTTATTATAAAACTTAGCCATTCTCTATTTTTGAACTTGCAATCTATCTAAAACGTCCAACTTTAATTCGTCCAACCCCAATAAATTTTGAACTAGTGATTCGGTATACTCATCATCATTTAACTTATGTTGCAAACACACTCTAATTGATCGCACATTGATTTCCATAGGCAAAATAGCCTCCTGCCCATAAACAAGTTGGAAAGGAGTAACTTCGATACTTGACCGAGGTGATGTTCTATAAGCCCATAAGGCTTTTTTGACCGAGGTGATGTCCTATAAGCCCATAAAGCCTTGTTTAGACATTCGTGCCAATTTATGGCATTTTCATTTATCATCTTTCTGATGATATTTTTTAGAACCTTATTAGAAGATTCCGCTTGTCCGTTGGATTGAGCGTAGTATGGTGTGGAGTTCACTAATTTAAACCCAAACTCGCTCAAGAATTTATTCACTTGATCCCCATTCAAAGATGTTCCGTGATCTACCATCAAAGTTTGTGGAATTCCAAACCTATAAATAATGTGATCACGAATAAACTCTATAACATTCTTCTGGGTGATCTCTTTTAAAGGTACCGCTTCTACCCA
>NC_036250.1:11050301-11186526 GCF_002742605.1 Olea europaea var. sylvestris | reverse complement strand
TTGAGAATCACCCCTAACGATCACATTTCTTACTCCCATATCTATCATTAGTTCTAGGCCTACAATTAAGGCTTCATATTCGGTCTGATTGTTGGTGCACATTCTGTCTAAGGTGAATGCAAACTTGTAGCAAATCCCTAAAGGATTAATCAATGCTACTCCTACTCCTGCACCCTTAGAGGTTTTTGACCCATCAAAATACAACACCCAAGGTTTTAACTCGAACGAATTGATTTCTAGTTCGATTTCTTCAGGCATGTCAAGGCATGGATGATCGGCTAGAAAATTAGCCAAAGCCTGATTTTTGACTGCCTTTTGAGGTATATATTGTATTTCGAATTCTGATAAAGCTAGTGTCCAAAGGCCTACCCTTTGGTGTAAAATAGGGTGCGAGAACATATACTTAACTAAATTTACTTTAGAAACTAAATAAACGGTTACGGGCCATAAATAAACCCTTAATTTTGTACATGTAAAATACAATGCAAGACATAATTTTTCAATAGCAGAGTAATTACATTCACATTTCGTTAACCGTCTACTTAAGTAGTAAATTGCCCTTTCTTCACCAAATTGATCTTCCTGTACGACAATTTCAGCTATTGATTCTTTTTCAGCCGATACATACACTTTCATTGGCCGTCCTTGGATTTGTGACACCAACACTGGTGGACTTGATAGATATGTCTTCAGGCTTTCAAAAGCCTTTTGATGTTCTTCTTTCCAGACGAATTCGTCCTGATTTTTCAACTTTAATAGCGGCGAAAAGACTTTAGTTCGCCCTGCACAGTTAGAAATAAAGCGTCTTAAAAAATTTACTTGGCCTAGAAACCTTTGCAACTCCTTTTTGTTGCTAGGTGGTTTGGCTTTTAAGATAGCCTTCGCATTATTTTTATCAAGTTCAATCCCTCTCTTGTGTACTAAAAAACCAAGAAAGCTCCCTGCATTAATACCAAATGCACACTTCAAGGGATTCAACTTTAGCTTATATTGCCTCATTCGTTCAAACGAACATCTTAACTGTTCGAAATGGTCCTCTTCTTTAATGGCCTTGACTACTATGTCATCTACATACACCTCAACAAACTTGCCTATCATATCATGAAAGATTAAATTTATTGCCCTTTGATAAGTTGCCCCTGCATTTTTTAGGCCGAAAGGCATAACCACCCAATCAAAATATCCTAGAGACCCAGGGCATCTAAATGCAGTTTTGTGTATGTCTTCTTCAGCTATATAAATTTGATTGTATCTTGAATACCCATCCATGAAAGAATAAATGACATGTCCGGCAGTTGAATCTACTAAAGAATCCACCGTGGGCATTGGATACTCATCTTTAGGTATAGCTATGTTTAAATTCCTAAAGTCTATACACACCCTTAGTTTACCATTCTTTTTTAGTACTGGCACAATATTCGACAACCATTCAACATATATGGCTGTTCTTATAAAACCTGCTTTCAATAATCGCTCTATCTCTTTCTTAATCTCAGGGAGTACATTAGGAGCAAAATACCTGGGAGGTTGCCTATGAGGTTTAAAATTAGGCTTAGTTGGTAACCTATGTTCCACCAAGTCTCTATCTAAACCAGGCATTTGTTCATATTCCCAAGCAAAACAATCTTTGTACTCTTTTAACAAAGCGATTAATTTGTTACTAACCTCTTGGTCGAGCATCTGGCTGATGACCGTTGGGTGATCTTCTCCTTCATCACCAATATTTACTTTGATCAAAGGGTCTTGTGCTCGAGTGTATCCAGGTTTGGCGATCCGCATCACATCGTCATCCAGTTCCCTTGTAAGTATTTCCTCTTCTAAACAGTCCACCTTGTTGACTTCTCGGCCAATGCTTTGTTCTAACTCGAATACTGCCAACTTGTCCTTCAGCGCTTTTAGGGCAGTCTCTTCCTTCGCCTTGTCATTGCATTCCTTATTGAAAGCCATCAGTCTGGCTTTGAAGGCCTGAATGTCGGCCATTTGCTTTCGTAACTCAGAATCCATTCAAGATTCCTTGATTATTCTCTTGCCAATCACTGGCTCTTCCAAGGCCACTATATTTGGCCTCATCTGTTTGAACATCTCATTGAGTGCATCCACTGAGAACGGTTCTTCGCTTTGTGCGACAACTTGAGTTTCTTCCCCGTCTTGTACTACCCTGACAGGTCCATAGTTTCCTTCGTACATGAACTTTTCCAACGAGTTTGCTTCCGCGACAAAAGGCCTATGATCGGCCTGTACCACCTCTGCTTCGCCTTTGTCATTCCAAAAGATCAGGCATTGATGGAGCGATGAGGGTATACAGCGACTTTCGTGTATCCAATCTCTTCCTAGTAGCACGTTGTAACTAGTAGGACCATCTATTACAAAGAAGACAGTGGTTCTAGTAGTCGTCCCTATAGTTATGTCCAATGGCATAACTCCCTTAGCTGAAGTTGCTCCTCCAATGAAGCTAGTGAGGTTGACTTCTGTAGGAATCATGTCACCCTCTGTCTTCGCGAACTTCCTCATCATCCTGGATGGAATGGTGTTTATAGTTGCTCCATTATCGACAAGCACTTTTGCCACTGGGACACCGTTAACTAGAGCTTTAACGTATAATGGCCTCAAGTGTTTGGTCAATTTCATGGCTGGCCATTTAAAAATAACTTTTTCGGCAGCCTCTATTTCTACTTCCTGCTTGTTTTCTATCGAATTATCCCCCTGTGATAAGTCGACGTGCAGTATATCACGCTGATCCTGTGTCTCCTGAACTTCCTTCCTACTTCTTTCTAATGCTTCCTCATCAGTTACCCAACCTGTGGGAGGGGGCATTATTCTTGGAGGTGACCCATATTTTTCAGAGCGAGGCACTCTCTTCTTCCTTTTGGGTGTCCCGTACAGTACGTAGAAATCGAAAGAACGCCCAGATGGTTCCCCCAACAAGTCTACTTTGCGGACTCCTTCTTGATGTAGTTGCTTAAACAGAGTATTGCGCGATACTCCTCTCTTTTTTCTTTCTGCTTCTAGATCGATTTCTTCTTCAATGTCTGTCATCCCATCGTCTTCCTCGTCATTGTAGGCCTCTCCAAAAGTCTGGCCTTATTCACATACCAACACGCAAGCTTCTCCTTCGTTGTCCTTCCTCTCTTCTTCCTTTTCCTTATTCTTGAATTCATTGGCCAGTAGGTAATTATTGGTCACGACAGGAGGCAACGTACCGAATTGGATAGCAAGGGGCTGATCTGGATCTTCTTCATCTCTTTTGTCTCTCTCAAACCTTGATCGCCCAGAAGAGGTTTCTGGCATTTCCTTCATTGATTCATCTGTACCGGTCTCTTTACTACCTTTGAGGACGTTTTGATTGGCTACCTTAAGTAGTTTAGGCGCTTTAGGATGTGGCACTCCCTGTTGCTACCTCATCATCCGTCTGTAGTTTCGTTGGAAACGCCTTTGTTGTGTCCTAGTCATCTCATCGAAGGGTATTGCCCTTCCTGCATTGTACTGGATTGAATGTCATACATTTGGCCGGTAAGGTTGCGGCCTGAATGTTCTTCCATTCTCTGCTGGCCTAAACTGCCTCTTAAAAGGCGGTCCTCTATAGAATGATGTACCTAGCCCTCTATCAGACTGAGTGTTTGGAAAGAAGGTAGGGCGATAAGGATGCTGCCATGTCCCTGACTTCTCCGTATTTCCATTCACTTCTCTTTTACACCTTGCACACAGGATGTCTTCGTCCTTTTTTGGTTCTTTCCCCTTGATTCGTTCAAAGACGCTGGGATGTGGTCTAGGATCTTCTTCTCCTTCATCTATGACTAAATTGAATTTTGGCAACTTGTTCTTAAATTCAGATGTCACCATGTTTATTCCAAGTGGCTGTGGGAAAGGATTCTCGTCCACTGCCATCTTTTTCTTATCATCGAACGTAATTCGTCCTGATTCAATGGCATCCTGCAATACATGACGGAAAACCAAGCAATTGTTAGTCAAATGTAACCATGCATTATGCCACTTACAATATTTTTTACCCTTAATTTGTTCAGGGTTTGGCAATTTGTGCTTATCGCTCAACTTTATCTGCTTATCCCTATATAATTTATCGAATATAAGGTCAGCTTTGGTCACATCGAACGAGAACGTTCTAGCCTTTATGTTTCCATCCTTTATGGGCTCATCTTTGCCCGATGGTCTAGGCTTGGCCATTATGGGACAAGTATATGTATCCCCTTTGACCAATTCGGGCCAAACACATTTCGGCCTGATCGTATGACTCATCGTCGATGGTATGAACGTCGAAATTTGGGTCTTTGTAATAAGTCCCTTTACTAGAATTTTTCATTTGTTCTTCCTCTCTTATCAGTCGCTCATACCTAATCACATTCGCACTCAACTGGAAAAGATCAGGAAATTCCTTGTCCTGGAACTTCTTTTTTAAATCAAAGCTCAAGCAGCCCTGAGCGATCTTGACAAATTCCTTTTCGGGCAGAGGTACAAAACACTTGCTCCTTACTGTCTTGAACCTTTGGAGAAAACTTTCTGCCCATTCATTTGGCATTGACGTAAATTCGCTAAATCGGCCAAAGTGACTTCAGACTCAGTTTTATAAAACTGAGTGTGAAACAACTGTTCTAATTGCTGCCATGTTTGAACAGAGTTCGCTGGCAAGTTGATGAACCAGGAGAAAGCTACTCCTGTTAACGAACTAGGGAAAAGCCTCATTTTATGGTAATCGGTTACATCACCACTTTGAAATGTGAATCGCCCTATGTGTTCTAGAGTAGACACCTTTCCTAAACCGGTAAACAGTGAGAATTCTGGCACTTTGTACCCTCTAGGCCATGGATATGCTTGGTCTACCCAATCAAGATATGGCTTTGTGTACGTCGGCCTAATAAACGTACCCCAAAAACCATCTGATCCTGTACGATTTCCATAATCTGGTTCCTCAACAGACGTTGGGGTCATATGGAATTCCTACAGGTTGGTTAACCGATTGATTTGCATGAGGCCTGATATTTGGTCCTTGATTGGCAACAAAATTACCATGATTAAGGCCATTACCATTAGCCTGAACATCTACTCCCTCGTTACCACGTGGAATATTCTGTCCATTGTTTAGGACATTATCTCTCACGTTTGGATTACCCCCAAGTTAGGCATACCACTACCATTGCTTTGATTTGGCACTGTAGTACCCCCTTGGTTTGAAGTAGAGGGACCAGAAAGCGGTTCTACCCCTTGACTCGGATTTAGGACCGAAGGATTATGTCCCACAATTGTCCTAGTTTGAAAGTGGTTTGTAAGAGGTATAGCCGATTGACATATTTGGCCTACTAACTTATTCATTGTCTCGTTCAATGTCTTTAGTTGTTTGGCCATGTTGTCATAGTGCATATTCCCATTTTGAGTAAATCTTTCCATATTATGAATACTTCGAAGATTTACCTGTTCAACGACGTCTTGCGTGAGTTCTTCAAGTAATGCACGCATGGTTCGAGGACTCAACTCCGTCATTGGTTCGTAACGACTGTTACTGCTCTGGTTCTGTCCATCTATTCATGGAGAGGCATGCTGCTCCTCATATCGCTCGATCACAGACTGGATTCCTCCCTGACTTGCTGCTTCTTTATCGGATCTCTGAGGCATATTGTTTCCCCTTTTGTACTTTTAACACCTAACACCACTGTCCCACTGGGCGTGCCAAATTGTTTCACGCGGGTTAGTCGTTAACAATTAAAAAGGATCAGACGATTGTGTAAGGGACGAAACCTCTTGAGACAAAGTCCCAAAAATGGGTGTTCTTTTATTGGTGATGACTTTACAATTGGAAACAAAAAACAACGTGCCTCCAAGGGGCGCAAGCACACGAGTTACTGAAAGAAAAGTGTTTAAATCTAAAAACTAAGGAAATGAAAATTACATGTTCTCTGTTCGAGAGTTTTGGATTCGGTCTTTTGCTTCTATGTCTTTTCTCCCTTTTATACTTCATAGACGATCTCTTTGTGATCAACTACTTTAAAAACTGCTTGATCGTCCTATAACTACCCACTTTCTTCGTAATGGCCACATTGTCATGAAAACTGCTTTTTAACTGCTGCCATTACCCTTCATCGTTCAACCGCTTTCGATTGAATTCTTTGAATCGTGGAACGTGATAGGGCTGCTTTAATAACTGCTTTGATAACTGCACTTCTTGATAACCACGACGTGTTATGTTTGTTAATACCTTGGGCGACTTGAAGGTTTGGACGAGAATAGAGTAACAGCTCTGGGCGACTGTATGACACTCCATTCGCTCAGATTCTGGGCGACTTGCAAACTTGGGCGATGGCGTTACCGCGTTCTTGGACCTCCTTATTTGGGCCTTCATCTTGATTTGTTCGATTGGGCTTCACTCCTTGGGCTGCTCGATTTGGGCTGAATTTTTATGTGTCAACAGTAGCAACATGAAGAGTCAAAGTACGAATGCTCAGAAAGTGGTGCAAATACCTATTTTTGTTGCTACTAATGTCACTAGAGCATCTCCTGATATTAGGTCTGTTCTTGTAATGTTTTGCTGCTAAAAATATCGTCTTCCACTAGTCTTTGTTTAGCCCATTGAGTCGATTTCTTGGAGGATAATTCCCAAGAAACATAACAAATTTTTCTCTTGGGTTTCTTGGAATCAAGAAACACCAGTAGGAACATCTTTAGAAGAAAAACTCCACTTTACATCTTTTACTCCACGAAACTTGCTTTCTCCTAATTCATGGGTTTGTTAATTCAAGGGTCGAGGCCGAGGAAGCTGTACTATTACAGGAACGAAAAGAGAAAAATGATTTAGCAGCCAAAAGCATGAATGATAACTAGACATGTTATTTGTCGATGAAATTGAATGTCTATCTGGTAATAGAATGACTAACTATTTCATAAGTGGTGGAATAGACAAAAAATGTGTCATGTAAAAAAGGAAAAAATTAAAACCATGTTTGTAAATATGAAAAATGTTTAAAAAGTGTGGTGTGAAAAATAAAAATTGTGGTAGCAATGTAAAAAGATGAACCTCACCTCCCTCATATTGTTCCCCTGTCAATTAAATAAAAACAATAAAATTCTAATCTGTAATTTTATTTTTTTTTCACTTTTCCTCATTTGAAAAGCGAATCTTTCTATTGCTGAGTGATGACCAATTCATGCTTAATTAAGCATAATTTGAAATGAGCTAAATCGGTTACACTATTTAATAAACCAATTAAATTTTTAGTGCTCTACCAAAGATTATAAGGCGCCGTTTGTTTCGCATTCTTTGGCCAAAAAATGAAAAATATGACCGTTATCCATCACATTAAGTCACCATATTTGACTTATTCTCTCTTGTGTGGGTCCCATATGTTGAGGTTCGAACCGTGTTCCATTACTTATAAAAGTGTGCTTCCAAATGTTGTGGAAAAGTCGTGTTTTTGGATTAACACTTTTGAAAATAAATGGAACTGGCCAGATTGAAACACGTGGCTAAGTAATGACCCTTGGATGAGCTTCTAGATCATTCCAACCCTAAATATCCAAATGTGCCTTTTCAGCTCACTTGCTGTGTGTTTTGACTCGGCTGTTCATCTCTCTGTTCTTTCTCTTCTCTGCATGAGATTATTCCTTTTCTTGGTAATTAGGTTTCATAAATCTTGAGTGGATTCAGTGAATAAATGTGTGAATACCTTGTGGTATTATAGATCTACATATTCGTGTACTACCCTGTGTGGTATTTTGGATGAATCTGTGTGATTCATAGGGTACAGTTCTAGTTCTTGATAGATCTTTGTGATATGTTCGATTCCTTTGTGGAATAGCGGTCTGTCGAGTAGTTCTTGCAAAAATAAGTCTTCGTGTTGAGTTCTTTGTAATATTTTCTGAAATACTCTTGTATACTTGCTGTCGGTTTTTGGTCTATTAGTGCAACCGAGCTTTATCCATTTATAATGGATGCTCAATATGGGATTAGGCATTAGAAAGTGGTCGCCGAACCTCTTAGCTACGACCGAAAAATTCCTCGTGTTGATTTTTATTTTCTGCATTTATTTTGTTGTTTAATGGCTCGATCATAAGACTGTAGTTAATCTCGAAGTTTTCTCGTTCTTTCAGTGGTATCAGAGCCATGGCCTTTTGAATGATACCTAATCCTTGAGGAAACTGTGCATTCGAATACTGCCTCAAACTATGTTAACTCAAGCAGAAGGAATTTGAGTTCTTAAATTCTTTTGGTGAGATCTTTCCTATACTTCGTGTCTAGTAATTTTTACCTGTTGTATTTCCTTAAAATTTTCCCTTGATTTACCTTGTACTGCAACACCCTCCCGTGATTGGTCTTTGTCCGAAGACTCCAAGAAGTCTTGGGAATCTGAGATAACAACACGGTGGAGGAGTGCAATTGGAAGATCTTGCTGGAGAAATTCGGTTGAGATACATTGGATAGTAATCTTTGTTTTTCTATTTCTGCTTCTTTACTGTGAGTTGAGTGATCATTGCTTTGAGATTACCTTACGAAGTGCATTATTGATTAACACTAATCTGTGATCTGTAAATAGTCCTGGTCTAAGTGACCCTCGGTGTATTCTTGAAATTCAAACTTGTGCCTTGTACATTAACCTGACATACTATGATGGCTACTGCTAAGTTTGAAATGAGTATGTATGATGGGAGGTGGGACTTTAATATTTGGAGTCAGAAAATGAGGACTATCTTGATACAAATGAAATGTGCTAAAGCCTTAGATAATACATGGCCTGCTGAAATGTCTGCTGGTAAAAAAACTGAGTTAGAAGAAATAGCATGGAGTACAATTTTTCTGTACATTTCAGATAGTGTGATCAGGACTATAGGAGAAACTAAAACTGCTGAAGAATTGTGGACTAAATTGAAAGCCCAATATGAGCCAAAAACTATTCCAAATAAATGTTTTTTGCTAAAACAATTCTTTTCTTTCAAAATGGACCCTTCAGTTGATTTAGATGAGAACCTGGACAGATTTACTAAACTGACCCAGGACCTTGCCAACTGTGATGAGAAATTATTAGAAGATCAGCTGGCAGTGGTCTTGTTAAACTCCATTAGTGATAGGTATAGAGACTTAAAGAATGCCTTGAAATATGGTAGAGATAATCTTACCATAGATATTATTATAAATACCTTGAGAAATAAGGTTCTTGAATTAAAATCAGATTCTATCAACCATCAAAGTGGAGAAAATCTTTTGTTAAAAGGCAAAAATATTGGTAAGTCTAATTTTCATTCAAAGTTTTCAAATGACCCTAAGAAAAGAAATAATGATAAAATGAAATACAAAACCAAGGCTAAGGGAAAGAAATGTTATTATTGTGGTAAGTTGGGTCACTTTGCTAAAGATTGTTAAAAAAAGCAAAATGATTTAAAAGGAAAGAATTCAAATGAAGGTAATGTTGTTATGTCTTATAATAAGGAGAGTTGTGATAATGGTATGGTTTGGTCCTAGTTAATGTTGAAAGGAACCTAAATCAAGAATGGATTCTTGATTTAGGTCGCTCTTTTCGCATGTGCCCAAATAAAAATCATTTTTTGGATCTTGAATAAACTAAGGGAGACCAAGTTATCATGGGTAACAACATGACCTACAAAGTGAAAGGTATTGGAACAATAAAATTACTTTTAGAGAACGATAGGGTTCTATTACTGAAAAGTGCCAGATTTGTTCCAGAATTAGAAAGAAACCTAGTGTCTCTAGGAATGTTGAATGACATGGAGTTTGACATAAAATTGGGTCAAGGATACATAAAAATCTTTAGGGGAAGTGATTTGATCACTTCTATCCCGAAGAGACATGACTTATATTTTTAAATGCAAAACCTATGTTGGGCCTTTCAGCTGCAGTTTTAGATGACAATTTTAACCTTGCAAAATTATGGCACTATAGACTTGGTCACATTGGTGAAAAAGGCTTAAAGGCTTTGCAAAATAAAGGTATTTTTGGAAAATCAAATATTGGTAATTTGACTAAATGTGAACAATGTTTGATTGGGAAGCAAGTTAAGTTACCTTTTCCCACTAGTACTCATAAATCAAAGCAAATTCTAGAATACTTACATGCTGATTTATGGGGTCCTGCATCCACCTCTACATTGTCTAGTTATAAGTATTACTTGCTTATTATTAATGATTTATCAAGAAAATTTTGGGTATTTCTTCTGAAAACTAAAGATGAAACTTTTGTTACATTTAAAGATTGAAAAACCCAAATTGAAAATCAAACTGATTTGAAAATCAAAACATTGAGAACTGACAATGGACTAGAATTTTGCAATTATGAGTTTAATGAGTTTTGCGAACTGCATGGCATTTTAAGACATAGAACTATGACCTATACACCCCAGCAAAATGGCATTGCAGAAAGAATGAATAGGACTTTGTTGAATAAAGTTAGATGCATGCTTTTTAGTTCTGGCTTGGCCAAACTATTTTGGGGTGAAGCTGTTAAAACTGCTGCATATTTAGTTAATAGAAGTCATACAAGTTTTTTAAATTTTAATGTGCCAGAATTTGTGTGGACACAAAAGCCTGTGATATATTCCTACTTGAAAACATTCGGTTGTGCTGCATATGCTCATCAAAACATAGGGAAATTAGAACCAAGATCCCTTAAATGTGTGTTTTTGGGTTATGCTGAAAATGTTAAAGGATATAGGCTGTGGGTTTATGGGGAAAAAGGTTATAGGGTTATTATAAAGAGAGAGGTAATTTTTAACGAGTCTTGTATGCCATGTTTAGAGGGAAAGAAAGAAAACATAACTGATAATGATGTCCAAATTGAGGTGGAGCCTACCAAGCTTGATAATATTAATACTGTCCCTTTAGAAACTGAAAATACTGATGCAGACCTGAATGGTGTTGATGTTGAACTGGCAGAATCTGAACCCAATGATGACATTGTACCACCCGATGAATACCAGCTAACTAGAGATATGGAAAGAAGACAAATTAGACCTCCTGTTAAGTGTAATACTGAAGAATTTGTCTCACTGTTCTCCTATCAGGATGAAATTGAATCTGAACCTTGTTCATATAATGATGCCATAAAATCAAAGGATTCAAAAATTTGGTTAGCTGCTATGGAAGAGGAGATGGCCTATTGCATAAAAATAAAACATGGGAATTGGTTGAGAAACCTAAGGATCAAAAATTGATAGATTGCAAGTGGATATATAAAATAAAAGAAGGGGAAGGAGGCAATAATAATATTAGATATAAAGTTAGGCTTGTTGTAAAAGGTTCACCCAAAGAGAAGGGATTGACTATGATGAGATCTTTTCCCCTGTAGTTAAGTATACCACCATAAGATACATTCTGGCTTTGGTTGCTCAATTTGAATGGGAATTAGATCAATTAGATATAAAAATAGCTTTTCTATATGGAGAATTGGATGCATTGATCTATATGAGGCAACCAACAGGTTTTGAAAAAGATGATCCAAATAAAACTATTTGTCTATTAGCAAAATCATTGTATGGGTTGAAACAAGCCCCTAGACAATGATACAAACATTTATACTCTTTTGTGTTAAAACTTGATTTTAATCGAAGCAATTATGATACATGTTTGTATTGTAAAGGATGTGGTGGTAAGAATTCTCTTTATTTGGTTCTTTATGTGGATGATATGCTTATTGCTAGTGCTTGTAAATCTGAAATTGATGACATTAAGCAAAAGTTAAAATCAGAATTTGACATGAAAGATCTTGGCACAGAGCAGATGATTCTTGGTGTGCAAATTGTTAGAAATAAAGAAAATGGAATGTTGTTCTTAAACCAAAAGGATTACGTGAATAAAATCTTGAAAAGTTCAATATGTTTGAGTGTAAACCTGTAACATTACCTCTTGCAAATCATTTTATACTGACCTCAGATGCATGTCCTAAAACTGAAGAAGAATTGGCTAAAATGAATAGAATACCTTATGCTAATGTTATGTGATCAGTAATGTATCTAATGATATGTACTAGGCCTGATTTAGCATATAGTATTAGTGTATTGAGCAGATTTATGGCCAATCCTGGTGAAAGTCACCAGAAAGCACTAAAATGATTGTTGAAATATTTAAAAGGTTCATCTGACGTAGGTCTAGTGTTTAAGATAAATAAAGAGGAGGTAGTACTAAAAGGTTATACTGACTCAGATTTTGCTGGAGATAAAGATAATAGGAGGTCTACCTCATCTTATTACTTTACTTTCTGTGGTATTTTTGTGAGTTGGAAATCACAGTTACAAAAGGTAGTTGCTTTATCTTCCACTGAGGCAGAATATATTGCTGCTACAGATGCCGTTAAAGAAGGAATTTGGTTAAATGGTCTACTATATGAACTTGGTTTTGTGGACACTAATCCAACCTTATTTTCTGACAATCAAAGTGCTATTCATGTGAGTAAGAATCCTATGTTCTATGATAGAACCAAGCATATTGATGTTAAATACCATTTCATAAGAGATGTAATATCAAAAGGGTTATTAAAGATTGGTAAAATTGCTACATTGCATAATCCATCTGACATGGGAACAAAAGTAATACTTTTAAACAAGTTTCAAAACTGCTTGAAGCTCTTATCAATTGATTCCCTTTATTGATCATGCAGGTACTATGAGAAAATGAAATTATAAAGTGCTGGTGTAGCTCCTGGCTGCACTATGGCCAAGAATTTGGAAGCAAGGTGGAGATTGTTGAGATTCGAACCGTGTTCTCATTACTTATAAAAGTGTGCTTCCAAATGTTGTGGAAAAGACGTGTTTTTGGATTAACACTTTTGGAAATAAATGGAACTGACCGGATTGAAACACGTGGCTAAGTAATGACCCTTGGATGAGCTTCTAGATCATTCCAACCCTAAATATCCAAACGTGCCTTTTCAGCTCACTTGCAGTGTGTTTTGACTCGGCTGTTCATCTCTCTGTTCTCTCTCTTCTTTGCATGAGATTATTCATTTTCTTGGTGATTAGGTTTCATAAATCTTGAGTGGATTCAGTGAATAAACGTGTGAATACCTTGTGGTATTATAGATCTGCATATTCGTGTACTACCCTATGTGGTATTCATAGGGTACAGTTCTGGTTCTTGATAGATCTTTGTGATCTATTCAATTCCTTTGCGGAATAGCGGTCTGTCGAGTAGTTCTTACAAAGATAAGTCTTCGTGTTGAGTTCTTCGTAATATTTTTTGAAATACTCTTGTATACTTGCTGCCGATTTTTGGTCTATTAGTGCAACCGAGCTTTATCCATTTATAATGGATGCTCAATAGGGGATTAGGCGTTAGAAAGTGGTCGCTGAACCTCTGGTACTACGGCCGAAAAATTCCTCGTATTGATTTTTATTTTCTGCATTTATTTTGTTGTTTAATGGCTCGATCATAAGACTGTAGTTAATCTCGAAGTTTTCTCATTCTTTCACCATAACGACTATATTTTTCATTTTCATTCTTATAAGAATGAAAATCAAACGGGGGTGTAGGACGGAGTTTCGTGTATTAAAATACAAAAATCGTTACAAATTGTATTTTTAAGAAATACAAGTGATGTCGACCTTCTTGTAATTGCAAAATGGCAAAATCCTCTGATTAATGATCTGAATATTTGAAGACGAGGGGCCACATGGCTTGAATCCTAGTCTTCAATAATTTGTTGAAAATTTGATTTGTCGAGACTTGACTTGTTTGGAACTTGAACTTCGAAACTTAGAGACTTGGACTTGAATTTGATTTGATTTGAAGAAAACTTTGATCTCCTTGGACTTGACGTGAACCTGTTTGATTCGAAGAAGATTTTAATCTTCTTGGGGTTCACCGGATTTGGATTTGAGAAGAATTCTTCACTTCTTCAGGTCTTGAAATTTCTTCAATACTTCGTGGTTGCATTCTCTGCTTTTCTTTCACCTCTTGTGCTTTTTTTGTCTTATGGACCATTGGTTCTATTTATAGGGGAAATTTTGTGACCTATTTTGGCAACCACTCAATTATCTCTAACTAAGATATATAATTGAGTAATTTATGATTTTATTTATTTATTTTTTTTATATGCTTATCTATTTTAAAATGTGGTATGAACCTTCTTGTTTTATGGGCTTTAGAAGACATTAATAAATTTAATTGGGCTGATTATTTAAATCAGCCCAATTCATTTTATTTATTCATTTTTTTTTATGTCTACAGGGGACTAAAGCTCTGAATTCTACCCTATTAAAAGCCAGTCGTATTTACCCTGACTACTCTGCCATGATGAAAAAGCTTTGTGCTATGAGTTAGAATGCTGAAGAGCAGGTGCGATCTTAGAAGATGCAGGAAACCTTTCTTGCAAGGCTTGATGGAAGAATTATCCCGAAAGGCCTTCACTGCCTTTCTTTAAAGTTAATTGCTGGGTACTTTACCCTAGAGTTTAGGAAATGGGAGCTCCCCAACTTAGATAAACTGCAAGATCTGGAACTCTATCAATTTGCTATCTGTTCTGACATTATTTTGGCTTGTTCAGTTGTTGTGAACTCAAGTTTTTCAACTGCAAGGATAAATTGCCACCATTTTTTCAATTCCATCCCTGGTTGACAATGCCTTTTGTTCTGTTTTTTATATCTTCATATTTTAACATAGAATCATTGAGATGCTAGCAAGTTAAGTTAAACTAGAAAATCATGGCGAGTGTCCTAAAATTGGAGAAAGGAAATTGATTTGGTGGAGAGTTTTCATAGAATTATGTTATGAACCCCAAACAAATATATTCTATGTTTTGTTTAGTGATTTTGACATATATGTTCTGTAACTCAATTTTTGTTCGTTTTGGTTAGTGGTTAAGACATATATGTTCTTGTTTGTTAGCAAGAATGACCAAATTTGCATGCTTTGATTTAGGCTTTCTATTTTTAAAAGATCACCGTATGATTGTTTCTAGCCTATTATGTGATCAATATTTTTATTATTCGTGTCTGTTTCAATACTTCCATTCTATGTGAATGGTTTTTGCGTTGCATGTTGTATTTTATTGTTATTTCTCACCTAATTGAAATTTTGTTTCCTTTGTCCAATTGAATTTGTTTTCGGTTGATGGAGCAAAAAAGAAAATCAACAAAAGAATGTTGAGCATCGAAGAACATGAACAACCATTGAAGTTCTTCCAACCCATCAGGCTATTGATGAATACATATTCATTTTGTAGTTTTATTAAATTTAACTTCTTCTATTTTGGGAAGAGGGGATAAATACTTCAACCTATTATTTATTTATTAAAACATATCGAAATATGATATGCTGATGTACATGATCTAGGCATTATTTATAAAAATGATGTGTGCTATGCATCCATTTTTATGGCCGTTTCCACTGGTCATTGCATGTCCATTCGAGGAATTATAGCTATTACTTGCCACCATCTCTCTCTCGATCTCTCTGTCTCTATTTCTGAGTGTGTATGGTTGTATGTGACACGAATTCCTGGAAGCATGGGATGCATTGCCAGAACCTATGCTGTGTCATCGGTTGGATTATCAACTTCAGTATTTCCCTTCAAATTTGATTATTAGCTATGAAATAGATTTCACAACGTCAAAATATATTGCAAAAACTAAGGATATAAGTATATGCAACAGGCAAAAAACATTACAAAAAATTTATTAGCAACATTCATAGAACGTTGCAAAAAGGTTATTAGCAACGTTAAAAAAACGCTGCAAAAAAGTTATTCGCAACATTCAACGAACACTATAAAAAGGTTATTTGCAATATTCAAATAGCGCTGCAAAAAGTTCTTCACAACTTTCTATGAATGTGGCAAAAAGGTTATTCGCAACATTCAAAAAACATTGTCGTATCCTTCTACTCTGCGACAACATCAAGTTGGCAACATATGCCTGAACGCTGCAAAATGTCTATGGTAACATTTTCCGAACGTTACAAAAGGCAATTTTTGGTGTAGTGGTTTTCCAACTTTAGACGTAATTTTGCCTAAAGCAATAGGATTCCAACAATCCAACGGTAAGCCCAAAAGTGTGATCCATACTAGCAATGTGCTAACTTCCTTATGATCGAATTTAAAACATTTTGGCATAATCTTAAGCATTAACGGTCTACCAAAAATGAAATATGACCTTCTAGTAAGGACTCGCTCTCACATAGCTTCATTTTCAAATTTAAAGACAAGCCATCTACTCTGATGTATAAAGTAGTGATATTTGACTTTCCATCCATCACACATCTTCAAAAGTGCCCTTTTTCCCAAAAATCTCCCTACAATATATCCAACTAGACAATTACCCAAGAGAATCCCACATCATCAACATACTTAGTACCCAACATGTGATTGACATTGATTTTATCGCAACTGTTCACATGTCAAGGTTAATGGTGTTACATTATAGTCATCATAGGTCAGTAACCTCACACATCCTGTTGCCTAAAGCAATAGGATTCCAACAATCCAACGGTAAGCCCAAAAGTGTGATCCATACTAGCAATGTGCTAACTTCCTTATGATCGAATTTAAAACATTTTGGCATAATCTTAAGCATTAACGGTCTACCAAAAATGAAATATGACCTTCTAGTAAGGACTCGCTCTCACATAGCTTCATTTTCAAATTTAAAGACAAGCCATCTACTCTGATGTATAAAGTAGTGATATTTGACTTTCCATCCATCACACATCTTCAAAAGTGCCCTTTTTCCCAAAAATCTCCCTGCAATATATCCAACTAGACAAATACCCAAGAGAATCCCACATCATCAACATACTTAGTACCCAACATGTGATTGACATTGATTTTATCGCAACTGTTCACATGTCAAGGTTAATGGTGTTACATTATAGTCATCATAGGTCAGTAACCTCACACATCCTGTGATGGGCGAATAAAAACAACTTTAACTACCAACGATCTTTCAGAGATGTCATATCAATCAAATTGTATGTGACTCAGTGTGCCAAATTCCAACTGGTAGAAGACATCAAAAATCCAACATCGACCAACTCTAAATCAAGCCCACATAGTATGTCTAGGGCTTGGATGTCTTCTGATTGCCTCAGAGAGTCAAGGTGACAACTTGGGAGCTATTTCGCTTCATTGTTACCTAGGATAAAAGCCTAGACGAGGCATCGGATGTGATCTCAACGACTTGGAAATGAAAGTGCATGAGTTGATGGAAGGCGACGGTCATTGTATCAGACAAGAAGACGCGTTCAAGTATATTTACCTCAAAATAAGACATACTAGCATTACACTTTGCTTATTTGGCCGTTAAATGGCCAATCGAAAGGTAAAGGCGGAACAAAATGTAATCATGTCCTAGTCAAACTTAGTCTATATTTGGCTCAATTTTATAATTATTTATAAATAATAAAGTAATTTTTATCTACCATTCATTTAAACATGCTTTAAATCTACTAGACTTTAACCCTTTGTGCACCGCATATGGCATAATTATTGTCTTATAATCGTATTACTCTTCTTTATCTTTAAAATTATAAAAATAGTAAAATGTGCCATGCATAGACCTCAAGGTCAGAGACTTGAGATAAATTGGACTAATGGATCTACAGGCGAAGTCAACTGAGGATAATTTTTTAAATTTTGGGTTGCCCCTATCTCCGCTACTCAATGGATCTCATAAAATATGTAAATATTAATTGTGAAATCATAATTATTATTAATATTTGACTTTGATTTCAAAGTATTAATATAATAAAATCCAAAACAATTAATTAGGTTTCACATAACCTGTCCTAAGATTGAAGCATGCCAAATATGCATTGTGGCCCAGCTTGTTTTTCACCCTTCTTTGGACTCCTTCACCAACCAGGAAAAAAGATTATATAGGTTTGTTTGAGCCCCTCAGGAGAATAAATTTTATAATAGTTATTTTTGGGGAAAAGTAGGGCTAAAATGTAGGAAAAAAAATTTAGATTTATGTATAAAATCATTTTACTGAGTAAATATATGATTGAATATGAGTTTGAAAAAAATAAATTTTCAAAGAATGAAAATCGAACAGCGATATAATCTTGAGTCCACATATATTTTATAACAGAGATAATGGACATAATATGTGGATGACATCTAATAAGGTTATTTTCAAACTAAAAATCATTTTCAACCATTGTATCAAAATTAACACCAAATGAACAGTGTTTGATTATTTTCTTCATTTTATTTATTTAAAAAATTCATTCTTTTTTTATTTTACAACTACATAAATTATTAAAAAAATAATTATGTTACATTAACGAAAATATTAAATTCATTAATAGATGTAAAAAATTATACAGTACAATTGACAAAAATATTAAATTCATTAACTATTATTTTTTGCATTATTAAAATTTATTTTAAATGCATATAACAACAACAATGATAATAATTCAATGTATTAAAAAATATATTACACAGATATACTTCATCAATTTGTTTGGCAAATGAAGACAAATGGTAAAATTGACTTTGCACCATTTTTCACTCAAATGATGCAAACTTTGGTTCTACATTAAAAACCTTTTGCGCCAAAATTTGGGACATTTTGATATTTTGGTGTCTCCTTTGAAGATGCCCTAGGTCCCACAAGATTCTTATGGTTATCAAATTAATGTCGCCTCAATCATGATCTAGATGTTTCTTAATTTGACATGTTTCTCAATTATTATTTTCATAACTAATAATTTAAATTAAAATTAGAAATATTAAGTATTTCTCAATAATTTTGTCGATAAATCTTGACACAAGATTACAATAAATACTTTGTAATTCATTCTAGTTAATATCTTCCTTCGTATGACAGATAATGGACATTTGATAAAACTTTTATAAAGTCAAAACTGCTTCTAAAACTAAGGGCTCATTTAATAGGACATCTACTTTTGATTTTACTTCTTATAGAAGAGATTCATGGAGAAACTACTTTAATTGGTGTATGAAAAATAAGAGTTTTTCTTCTTGGACAACTCTATGTCCAACTTCTCCACGAATCTTGGCGCCCCCTATTTGGATAGGGCGTTGTCCATGTAGCAGCGCCCGAAAGATAATTTTTAAAAAAACTTTTGGAAGGAGTCATATTCAGTTAGCTCTTCTAAAAAAAAAAAAATTAATTAGAAGAAATACTTTTATAAGATTAATTAAATAGGTTCAAAAGTAGCTTTTAATCTAAAACCTAATTTTGACTTCTTAAAAGTCAAGTCAAAAAGAACTTGGGAATTTGCTTTTGAACCCATTTCAATAAGTTTTTGGAAATGTTTTTCTGAATACAAGAACTTTTAAAGAAAATTGATTTAAGGTAACTTTCTCATGAAATTTTTATACCACAAATAGAAGCAAAAATCTTGTCAAAAGCGCACTTAATTCAATTCTCATAACGTTAAAATTTAGTCCTAGTTTGACAATTATTTTTTGAAGAAAATAAGTTTTTGCATAGTAATTTTTTGAAAAATGTATGGTTAAAAAGTAGAAAAAAAAATTTGGATTTACGTGATGAATATTTTATTATGAAAAATATATAATTAAAAATGAATATGAGGAGGAAAAAAACGAGTTTTAAAAGAATAGTCAGCAAATAGAGCTTATTACATAATGGCACATAAAAGTTTTGAATTCAAATTTCACACAAATGTCTAGAACTCAAATTTCATTAATAGTCAATTTATAAAGTAGTGCATGTTTGGCGTCCTCTAAAATTTTAAATTATTTGCTATAGTATCATTTTTTACCATTCATTCATACAATAAAATATTCTACACACAAATCAATAAAATTTCTTTACTTTTACTCACACATTTTCCAAAAAAATATTATTTAAAACTCTTTAACTTTCCAAATAATGGGCAACTAATGGGGCATAATGTACTTGGGATGCGAGTTAAAAATTGATTAAGCACAAGTGTATTTGGTACACTTAACAAAACAAATGATCCACTTAGTCCATGTTTGACTCCCTTTAAAATAAAATAATTTATTTTTCATACTCAATTTTAACTATATAAATTTTTTTCCACTTTTGAACTATACATTCTTTGAAAAATCCTTATTCAAAATATTATTTTTACACAATAATGACCATCAAACAAGGACTTAAAATTATTTTAAATGGCTCGTGACATGCAATTAAACTAATTAGAAGAACCACTTAATAATTTTAATTGTAATAACTATACTTTCACTCTATTTCAAACGCATAACTGTACTTTAATCCGATTCAATCGAGTAACTACACTTTAATACTATTTCAATTTGAGACCCACACTTCACAATTTTATTTCAATCCAAAATGTAAAAAATTATACAATTCCGTTGCAAGAATCATATTTCTTCACCTCTATACATCCACATGGCTGTTCAATCAGCTTTGTCACTACAATTGATACATTCATTGATAATAATATATTCGTTAACTGCTCATGGTCCAGCTCTTAAGCACAACAGGTCTACTAAAATCTCCAAAATTTTCTCGAACTCAATTACGAAATGCATCTAGCTAGACTAATTCCTTTTACCCGAATATCGAAGGAACTAAAGCAAATGCTGGATCTAACAAGCAGCCTGCACGAAGTAAGTAATGATGTATTGATTGAACATAATCGAGAACCAGGAGTAAACAAATTAAAAAGGCGATTGGTAGTTAAACCCCACACGACAAAGATTGGAGATTCCGATACATTATTATTTAACAAATCAGCATAGCCAGTGGCGGATCTAGATGGTGGCGAGTTAGGGTAGTGAAAAGGACCAAAAGTGCACAAAAATGTGAAGTTGGGGACCAAAGTGCACAAGTAATGAAAGTTGGGGACCCAAGGTTGCAATTTTGGAGGGCAAAAGTGATATGAAAATCAAATTTTGAAGACTAGATTGTACATGATCAAAGTTGAGGAGCCTTGTGTGCAATTAAATGGAGGACTAAGTTGGAAAAAGAAATGAAAAAAGCCCGCGCGCGCTCTTTTTAATTTACCGAAACCAAAAGGGTTTCATGGTACGCACGTGGGACGAATGCCCGCACTCACGCGCTGCTTTTGGACTGGGCGAATTTTGCCTATTTTGCGTAAATTTCAGGGAATTCTTTCACAATTTCACTTGATGCGATTTTGGCCATTTAAAAATTGATTTTTGGTCATTTTCTGGGGGATTCTTGGTTTTGGAGGCTAGGTCTTCTTCCTCCTTCATTCTTCTTTCTTTCTTTCTCTTCTTCTTTCTTTTCTCTTCCTTTCCTTTTCTTTTTTTTCTTTTCATTTGTATTTTAGAGGCACAATCTAGAGCACAAGGAGATTCAATCAAGGATTTGGCAAGATTTTGGAGAAATCAAGAGCAAGCTCAAAAAGAGGTTTTATCTATACCTTGTATTCTCTCCACTATTTTGTCAAACTTGCAATATATTGTATAAAACATTCTCCTTTTTATCATATATTTTAACATAGGCTAAATATTTGTATTGGGATTTATGGTATTAGTTTAATATAACTTTTAATTAATTTTGATATTTGCTCTTTAATATTAAGTTACTTATTTTCATGTGTTCCTACTATTGCATTTCATGCATTTTCATTTATGTGGCCAATGAATTATTATGTTTAATGAATTGTACATCGTTCGAGAAAATATTATGCATTTTAGACCAAATAGTAGAAACTCTAGGTTTGTGTAGGAGATAGAGATATATTTCTAGTCTTAGGCGACCCATTGGACTATTTTTCACAAATATTTAATGCAGTTGTTTGGTTTTAATCGACATAAAGATATAGTAAGTTAAATCAATCAATTAGGGTTAATTTCGTTCGAGAGAGGTAATTAACTAAAATTAGAAGATTGGGTCTAACATAAAAAATGAGTAATTTGTTAATCAGTTTGTGAAGAAATTAATTAGACGACGATTAAATGAAACCATGAATCCCAATCACATTTGCTTCCCAAAATTTCCAAGATTTTTATATTTATATTTTCCAGATTTTTAGTTGTTTTTCCAAAATCTAAATATTTATTGTATGTTTGTTTATTTTATTGTTAGAATTAAATTAACTAGAGTTGTGTAATCGAAAATATACATTCCTCAAGGGATCGACAATCCGAACTCAAAAGGTTCACTTTATTACTTGTACGAGACCCATGTACTTACGGTGTAGTATTTTAGCGAACACAAGCGGTTAAACTTTAGGCCTTATTTGATTCCTTTTTTTCAGATACATTTTTTTATCTCTTCTTTTCATCCACATATTATTCAATAAAATAATATTACATATAGATTTAATTTTTTTTAACATCACATTCTCCATCAAATTACTATTACAAAATGCATTTTTTTAAATTTTTGCAAAAAATGGGTATCAAACTAACTCTTAATATTTTATTACGGTAGACAGTCAACAGCAGTCCGTGCTAACTCAAACTTCTAGATTCGCCCCTGAGTATAGCAAGGGTATTCGATTGATTATATGAATGCCAAGTTCTTTGTTATCCAATCATATAGCGAGGACGATGAGCACGAATAGTATAACTTACAATGTGTGGTCATCTACAACTAACAAAAACGAAAAGCTAAACAGGTCAATTCGATGTTTTTCTGACAAAGTGTAGATTTGCTATTTATAATTTGATTCTTTAGATAATGTGTAGATTTTCTATGGGTTAATTCGATGTTAATTGTTTTTTAATAAAGTTGGGTGTACGGGCCTCATTTCACAGAGAATGTACAGGGCCTCTCACATCACCTCATAAAAAAATACCCCAAAAATGCTCACTCCTTGTGTTTGTGAGGAGCCTGCATGGCACTACAGCTTCGTCCATTGTTTTTTGGGGGGCATTTATTGCATATGATCTCTCACTTCATGTTTAGAAGCTCGGGCTCCATTTCCAAAACTCGCAGATTCATTTAATGCTAAACCCCATTGGATGTTTGATAGGGATCAAAATTAGATTTTTAGTGGATTTGGTTAGAAGTTAATGAAATGTATAGTCGAAAAGTTGTAGAATTCATAAAATATGCAATTAAAATTAATTGTTAACTTTAACATAGATTAAAATTTAGATTTTAGTACGTACCAAATAGGGGCACATTTTTTAAATTCATTTTCAATTACATATTTTCTCAAAAAAAATAATTTTGCACGTAAATTCATAATTTTTTCTTTGTTTAATCACGCATTCTCCAAAAAAAATCCCACTTATCACCAAATACATTCTAAAAAATTTACATCAAACGTACACTAATACTTATTCTGTTCATATTTCTTGCACATATCTTCCTTACCGTTTCTTTGTAGTATTGTCCAAATACATGTTCTTTCCGCTATTCTAATGGTATATCTACTCAATTTTGGGTTTTGCATAACGTTTTAATCTCCTTGATTAACTTGATTGTCTTAGTAACTACAAATCTTTGGACAAGGAGATGGAAGCTTGTTCAAGTTATTAGTGTTTAAACTTGAGGAATATAATTCGGATGATGTATCTCATGTTGAGGATTTGGTGTACTGGAAATATTTATTAAAGGATTAAACCAAAAGAAGTCAAACAATACTGTTAACCAGACTGGAGCGAGAAATATGGAAAGTCTATCTCGATATATTTCCATTTTAATGTGTGATCGACGAAATCCAACAAGTATAGAGTCCCATAGATAAGTAATATAATAGTAAATAAAGTATTATCATACGAAGTCTGTACTTGATATAGTTTCAATTAATACTAACTCTCATTGAATAATCAAGTTTAAATTATGGATTTCTATAACTAATTATTTAACTAAACTAATGTGTAGTTTAAGGAAGCTTTTGTAAAACCAGTTAAAAGACGCACCAAAACTTTGAATTTCCTTTTATTAATCCATTTAATATAACACGATACCATGACGATATTTATTTGTTCTTGTTGATTAATGTTTCTAATTCATTTAATAATGTTTCTAGATAGAATTAAACATGTCATCTCATTTGACTTTTCTGTATCTTTAAAAAAGATGTCAACATTAAATAATGCATTAAAATATTAAAACACCTATTGAAATATTGGGAGGCATGACAGTATATCTCCATCCTTTCGCAAACCTCCCAACATTTTTTATAACTCGCTATCCTTCTTATTATTTCTCATGAATATATCAGTTCAATTAATAATCATGTAATTGAAAAACACTAAACATTATAAAAATCATCCAACTTAAATATATTTAAACGTCAATGTATTGAAATTATTATTAAAACTTTGATAAAGGGTTTCATATATGTCTTAACAACTGAAAATTTTGCCTACCATTATAAAGTTACGAAAAAATGGATTGGGTAATGAGGGGTAATTGGCACAAAAGAGCCTATCTTTCAAGTTAGTGATGGAAAAAAAAGTCGCCCCGCCCAGAACTATTTGAAGAGGCGGAACGGGGCAGGGCAAGAAGGGACACCCCTTCTCGAGGCATGGGACGGGGTGGGGCGAGGATGCCCTGCCCGGAACCCGCCCCATGAAGGGCAAAAAAAGATTAAAAATAATTTTATTTCTAGACAATTCACATGTTAAAATCCCATTAAAAAATAAGTTAAATGAGGCAAAAAGTTGTCCCAACCACCCGCCCGATCTAAGGCAGGACGGCCGTTGGGCGAGACGGGACGGGGTGGGATAGGGGCTCCCCGTCCTGTTACCATCCTTATTTCAAATTTATTGTGGAAAACGTCCATACCTTTTATTTTTTGACATTTTTTTGCCCTTACCTTCAACATTACTTTGCGTCGAAACATCATTTTCATCAATTGTTAATGTAAAATTATCAATATACCCTCCCACTTAAATAAAACAAAAAAAAGAATAATAAAGAATAAATTTCAATCTTACTCCTAAATATTTTAAAAAGTGTAAGTGAGTTCAAATAATTATTAAACGACCTAATAGCACAAAACTTCCCCATGTTTGGTCTATAGTGTGCAAGACGTCCATACGTTTCAAATTGGGGAAAATGGATATTTTCCACCATGAAACGTGAAAATAGGAATGTAAACGAAAAAAAAATTTAAAACTTATGGACTTTTTTGCAACAAGTGTCAAACGTAGGGATTTTTTTGCTATTAGACCTTATTAAAAATAACAAAAAAAAAACTCTATCTCTCTCTTATCTTCTTTTCCAAATGGGTCAGCCATCTTAAAAGCTAAAAAACTCTAACAAACCACCACTCAAACTGCTGAACCATTATACCATCAAAAAGCTCTCATTTCTCTCTACACATACCACCCAATATCTAACCATAAAATTTTCATGCCAATAGATTAGTTCGAAATTGCAAGTCAAAATGCCTAACTCGATAATGCAAATACTAGCAGCATCATCTATTCCGAAGAGATCCATGTCATTTCCAACATACCAATCGACTAACTCACTAAGGTGGTTCTCTTCATGGTCTTAAAATATCAACAGATGGTTTAGTGGTGTGGAGGTTCGGCCGTTTAGGCAATGGTTGGTCGGAGCTTTTTCACTTCTAACGTGGCGGTCCCATTTGGATAGGAAGAGAAAAAAAGAAATTTTTTTTTGTTATTTTTAATATTTTAATAAGACCTAATAGCAAAAAGTCCCTATGTTTGACATTTCTTGCCGAAAACGTCCCTATGTTTTAACTTTTTTGCGTTTTCATATATATTTTCATGTTTCATTGCGAAAAATGTCATTTTTACCAATTTGAAATATAAGGACGTTTTGCACACTGTAGGCCAAACATAGGGATATACTATTAGGCCTTTTAATAATTATTTGGATTCATTTACACTTTTTAAAACATTTAGGAGTAAGATTTTAATTTTTTTTTATTTTTCTTTTCTTTTTTTGGTTTTATTTAAATGAAAAGGTATTTTAGTTATTTTACATTAAAAAATGGTGAAAATGACGTTCAACACAAAGAAATGTAGAAGGTAAGAGTGAAAATATCAAAAAATGAAAGGTATGAACGTTTCTCACAATAAACTTAAAATGTAAGGATGTTTTGTGCTAATTATCGTAATGATAAGACATCACCCACCCAAATTTGATATACATGAAGAAAAAGAGGAGATGCCGCTAAATCTCGAACCTCTTCAATCTTCCTTGATCAATCTTTAGCTGTACATTCTTTTTATTTTTATTTTTCCAAAAACCAAGAATTTGTCTTCAAAAGTTTGATTTATTGTATTTTGCCTCTTGATTCCTCCCAAAAGAATGGTATTTAGCATCCTTTGACAGCGAGAAACTGCATATTATATGATATGAGAAGTATCCTTCAAGGTTGGTTGAAGTTTTGTATATGGATGCCAAATTAGATCGAAATCCACATCCAATGTAATTTATATAAAGTAATTGAATCGGATAAGAAAACTGCCCCATTTGCCAATATTTGGACCATGCGATCGCAAAATCTAAGTATGTGCAATCGCAACGTTAAGCAATTTTGACATCTGCTTCTACCAAAAATGGCATTGCAATCGCACGTCCCCAAATTTTCTCTTTCTTCATTTGATCCCCAAGTTTCTTCCTTCTTCGTCTTGAGTCATTTTTTCCTGTAAGCTCAGCCCTTCATGATCTAATTTTATCCAATTTAATGTTCTGTTTAATCTTCAATATTAGTTCCTTGGTCAATACATTATTCAATAAAATAATATTACATGTAAATTCAAAATTCATTCTTTTTTTTTAACTACATATTCTTCAAAACTTTCTAATCCGAAATATATTTTTCCCAAAAATGCATTTTAATGAAGCCCAAACAAGGGTGAAGTAAAATGAGAGTGTGTTGTGATTTACTTTAGTGATATACTAATATCACGTGAAGAATGATGACAAGTGTTCGCGTATTGTGAACAACTTCAAACAAGCTACAATCTACAAGTACCTAGCACGTGTCAAAAGAAGCTTATCTATGAATCTCGAAATATTAAACCTCTGTTTGACGACCCTACTTTTCAAAAAAATTTGGTATAGTGATTTTTAGGAAAATATGTAGTTAAAAAATATGGAAAATTTTTGAATTTAAGTGCACAATATTTTTATAGAAAAAATTGCACCAGCGATCCCTAACCTTTTCATTTTTTGTAGACATTACAGTAACATTCATTTTGTATCAGTGGAGGTTCATAATCTTTCATAAATACTCATTTGAGGTCCATCTGGATGGAAACTGTTTAAAACAACGTTAGTTGACCTAGAAAATTAAGAAATCAACATCCGATAAAAATCATCTAAAACACCTTCTAAAAAGATATCAACATCCAATAAAATTGTCACAGTAGCAGATAGTTCGAGGAATTTCGAGTCAACTGATTGTGTTTTGAACGGTTTCAATCCAGATGGACCTCATGTGCATTTGTATGAAAGGTTAGGGACATTTGCTAGCACAAAATGAAGGTTAGAGTAAAATCTGAAGGAAAAAAAAAAGGGTTAGGGACCGTTGCTACTATTTTCCCTATTTTATTGTGTAAATGGTTGAAAATGAGTATGTAGAAAAAAGAATTTGAAAAGTATGACTGTTGAATAATGTCTAAGTTATGATTTATAATTAAATGGGAAAAAAATTATTATCAAAAAAATCACTTGAGTATGCATGACAAAATTTATTTTGTTGGAGATTTCTACAATAATCCCATTAGTTACATATCAATGATTAACCATGATACCATTGTTCGTAATGTAGTTGGCAAAGGCCACTGTACTTAAATCGCTAGTTGTTATTGACGAAGCATCTAGTCTTTCTTCATATTTTTTTGTAATATATTGACGATAACTTACGATTTTTTATTTTTTAAAAAGGTGAATAAAAATAAAACCCTCTATAGTTGAGAGTGCTTGATGATATCATGAACGACATTAGTATTGCTGACAAATGTGCGTTGTAATCATTGACGGTATTGTTGCTGCTATTTTTGCATGAATCATGAACATATCTTAGAACTCCGATCATCAACGGTACTGTTATTGCTACTTTTGTGTAACCTACAAATAAAAGAGCACCAATCATAATGAAAATAAACAACACAGAATTCACAAATTAGTTTTTCATCAATATTTATATACTAGATAACAAAACAATTTTATATTAGTCAATTTTTTTAATTTATTGATCGTAATTTTTATTTAAGTTTTTTTATTTTTTTACACCAAAAGCAATTACATACGCTTATAATGAGAGTTTGATTTTGGCACCCATTATTCTCTCGTTATATAATGAGAATTTGATCTTAAAATAATAAATTTTTTTGGAGAATGCATGTTTAAAAATGAAGAGGAAGTTTTGATTTCACTTGTAATATTATTTTATTAGAAAATATGTGATTAATAAAAAGAAAAAAAAAGAATTATAATTTAATGGGGCCAAACAAATGCTTAAAGCAGTAAAACCAAAACCTTTTTTCCTGGCTTAAATTTGTACTTTCCTTTTGTCAGAAAAGTGTGTTAGGGATCATTTTACACGCTAAATCAAACATTAGGGACCATTTGAGCTGAAAGAGATTGGAAGATTCTTTATTTTCAGTTTCACAGTTTGCCCTTTCATTAGTTCTCAGGTCGTTCTCTCCCTCTAATTCAAAAAAAATTCCGGCACTCAGGGGTTGTCGGTGTCATTACGTCAGGCACTCTGCCGAGGTGGGTATCTCTGTTCACCACTGTAAATAACTTTCACTTTTCACCTCGTTTTAACCTTTTTTTTATGTTTAGAAACTTAAAAAATTGGTGAAGAGGGGAAATTGAGTGCATGTACCATGAATGCTGGTCCAATTGGAGTTATTTCCCCCAATTTTATGAATTTCATATGGATTTTTGTTTGAATTTGCTGTTACACACACCGTCTTACGCGAACATTTATATTATGCGTTTTATGTGCGCTAGTAAATGTCCCTTTTTCTTTTCTTTTTTTTGTTTAATTGACTAACATTTTAGTATTACACTTTCTTTATGATGCCATATGTTTATTTTTATCTGTTGGACTATTGCTATTATTGGTTAATCATTAATATATTTTGTACGAATTAACATTTTACTATTATTATTTTTATCTTTTGGATTATTGTGATTATTAGTTAATCATTAATATGTTTTGTATTTCGAGTTTGCAGGATTTGAGCAAGGGAAAAACGTATTTTGCTTCTTTGGGAAGCCCAATAAACAATCCCCAGATGGTTAGTATTCATGACTACCAAAGTTTAGCTTATTTTATTTTTTATGGTGCAATGCAAGGTCAACATTCAAGTTTTCTATTGTCTGCATTTTCATTTTTTAAATTGTACGTTTTTGTCTGTAGTGTGAGATAGTGGACTTATCAGATAGCGAAGAAGAATCTCCGATGCCAGAAAATGTGGCTGAAATTAAACCAGAGCTTGACTGTTTGGACTATGAAGTGCCATCTCAGAACATATCCTCGAGGGATATAGCGGTATGGTAGCTACTTGCTAGTTGTTATTCAAAGTACTGCTTCCAATTTTATTAAGGGTACTTTGGTGATCCAAAACTACTCTCTCTGAACTGGGATTTGAGATAATTTAGCTCGATGTTAAATATAAATTACTGCAGTTCCAGTTGTATGTGGCAAAAGAACTTATAGCCACAAGTTTTTGTAATTGACTGCATTGCTATTTTTGTGGTAAATTATGCACCATAATGACTTGTTGATATATTTGTTTTCCTCTTGATTGTTTATTTTTCTGCAGGATAATGTTGCAAGCTCTTCAGGAAGCAACATAAGATCATCCTTAATGGGGATGGGATTCTCGCCCTTTCTTGTTGACAAAGCAATTAAGGAAAAGGGTGTGTTTTTCTTCACTGACTTTATTGTGTGTTGATATGTGAAAATATTAGCTTTCTGTTAATATTTTGTCACGTTCTCCTCTAGAAAAAGCTATCAAGCCTCTGTATTCCATGCTCCATATTTTTCAAGATTAACTCTCCCTATGGTTCTTATATGTTCCGTTTAACTATGTATCTTCGTTGATGTTGAAAAATGACACAAACAGCATTTCCTTGTCACTCTAGGTGGAGATGATGTTGATATACTATTGGAGACTCTCTTTGCGTATACAGTAAGCATACTTATTTCCATCCATGCCATCGTTTTTATCTTTTACTAGTTTCTTACCAAGGTGACTATGAACTAGTCTATTTTATTAGTTTTCATTTCAAGAAAGCTGTCTAGTTTTGTCGGCTTTGCCCTTTGAACTTTGCATGTTAATTCTTTTGCATTTGGTGACGACCCAAATTTTTACCTTTGGAATCATATACATGTACCGTAAAATAATACTTTCATAAACAATGAAAAACATAATATTTTCTGTACATGTAATGATTAAAATAAATTAAAAAATAATAATAATAAACATCATTAAAATCTTTAACTTAAACTTAAATCATTCTTCATTTTCATCCACGCAATCACAATTCACCTTCGATCACCTCAAACCCGCCTCTTTTAGTTACCTATAAAATATTTATCATATACATGTGAGACGTAAATCTTTGTAAATGAGTAATAACGAATTTGCATCTCATATTTAAATATGGAAAATCATAACATACATATGGAGACACGGGAATTAAAATCTGAACTTCGTGGCTATAATTCCCGTGCGTAAGCTACTAAACTCCGGTCTTTTGAACTTACACATATAGGACCCTTATCATAATCATAACTTGGATTTCTGTATCATCATATTCATAACATAAATTTCTGTAATTTAAATAATGAAAGAACAATTCGTACTACTATAATTACATTTCACTTGACAATTCAAAAATGATAGAAGAAATGATCTTGGAGGGAAATCCTTGACTTGCGTGTCGGGTTGTGTGATTGTGTAAGTATATGACTATATTTAATATGAAAAAGATAAGAGAAAGATTAAAGGTGTAGAGACAAAGTCATAGTGATAGAGATAGAGAGGAAGAGTGTAAATAATTGATGAGAGATAGTCCAATGTTGAGTTTAACTCCTATTTATGGTGCAAGTTCTTGGATCATGTATAGAAAATTGAAAGGAAATTACTAGATGTTAGGCGTGGTCAAAGCATAATTGGTGCATTGTCTTGAAAGTTTTCAAATCAATTCCTTTAATCGTGTGATCAAATCAATTGACTTCGCTTGAATCTTTGTGTAAATAATGCATGTAGTCAAATCAATTACCTTAGTTTATGTGGTCAAAAGCAATTACTTTGCTTAAAATGTGGTGAATAATGCATGTGGTCAAATAAATAATCTTTAATAATAGCTAATTGACATATTTACATACATTTTACATATAATTTCATTTAACTTCCAAATTAACTCTTCACTTAGGCCCTCAAACTATTGGCTAGTAATTAATAAGGTCATTAGACTTTAGTAATAGTGCACTTAAGTCTTAATTTTTAATCTAACGACTAGTAATAAAAAATTCGGGATATTGCACATTTAGTGTAGTTACTTGAATTTTTAATATCATTCTTGGTGAAGAAAGGAACATTAATCTTTATATAAAAAATGATGTTTTAAGTCGATTGTTGCTAGTTGTGATGGTAACCACTAATTAGTGACTTTCTCTGCTTTGTTTTGTCTTTGATGACGTTCTTGCTTTTTCTTTGCAAAACAGCCTTTCGAAACTTAAACTCTTTATGCAAATCTTCATTAACTGTTGCTTATACACACTGATGAATTCATGCTTCTTATGAATTTAATAATCGGGAAATTAGTTGATATTTAAGTCGTATCAGTCAATATCATCAATAGAAACCTAGGCATATCTTAGCACCGTATTGTCTTTGATGAGCTCCTTGCCTTCTTTTCACATGAATGCCTTTTCTCAATTTTTTTTTTGCATATAAGCATATTTGCTGATAACTCATGCTTACATGTATCTAATAACTAAATCAAGCAATTTGTTGTATTTCATTTGCCAGATCTCCACATGTCTGAATGAGTCTGATCCCATGTAGTTTGAATCTATATTAGCTGTTAAAATAGCCTATTAGTTTGATATTTTTACAGACACAAAGCTCAATTATGCTTGTAATTATTATTTCTATTATACTTACCACCCACCACCGCTCACTTTTTAAATAATAGGCTCTCCAAAACCTAAAGACTGAATCTTTTGATGATGCCACATTCCATGACAAGGATGAGTTAGCTGCAGATGTTCATGCAAGAGAGGTACCCGTCCTTCAAAATTTCCAAGTACAATAGCTATCAATCCAATTTGTGCGCAAGTTTATTTTGAAACATTTTACATTTTTCATTGGCAATCAGCTTTCTGTTTTTTTGTTTGTGTTATTCATTATGGATTGTCCTACATTTCTTATTTATCTCTCTTCCTTTTGCTTTATCAGAAAGATTCAATTCAGTTTCTTACAAAAGGTTTCATAATTTTACGTCTCTTGCTAATTTAATTTTTTTAAATAATTTAATAGACTGCCTCGGAGGGCAAAATTAGGTTTACAAACATGAACATGGATTCCTCATCTATCATGCACTGTAATAGTGCCTTTTTTTTTTTTTTTAAATAAATGTACAAAACATCGTGCATTGTAATAGTTGAACTTAGTTCGTGAACTGGTTTCAAAATTAACAGGCTCTGCATAGATCAGTGTCTTCAGATTCTCTTGATAGCTTGTTTGGTGATGGCGGGGATACAAAAAGTTACACCAATATTGAAAAAGATGTTCAATTAAAAGAGGTAACCTGATATGAATATTTTCTTCTATAGTTATTATTTTCTAGTATGGTAATCGAGTTAAAAAATGAATGTGCTTATGATTGACTGACAGAATTCTTGATGTCTTACTACTTTCTCCTTACAATTTATCATCCAAGTTACATTCTTCAGTTGCCACCTTTTTGAAGAATATTAATGGCATGATCCTTCAATTAACCGGAATTCCAGTTTGCCTTAGCTTTTGACTGATAATTTATTTATGGGTTAACATTGCACACGCTGTAGGTTAACTTTCACTCTGTTGCAGGAACCCGATGTGTGCAGTGCAGTCATTGATGAGAAGAAAGCAAACTTGTTAAAAATGAGTTTCTCTATAGATGAAGTGGAGTTTGCTATGGCTAGACTTGGTATATGGGAATCTTCAAACTTAAAAATATTATGCATTTTTTCTGATCTACACGACGTGGAATAATTTAATGGCTTTATGATTGACACTGATTTTACCTTCAATTTATACTTACTCTTAATATCTATATTGGATACAGCCCTCTTTGTTGAATAACCATATAGTTATGAGCTTGTCCAGTCATGCATATTTTGCCTTCTAATATTCTACAGCTAGTAGTTTTGTTTCGTTGAGCATCCTTTTTTCTGTTCGAGGCTGCATGGTTCTTATAATGAAAACAGTACCTATTTTTGAGATTTCTAGACGATCATATAAGTCAGCTTGTATAACAAGTTGGCTCCATAGTCTCATGTGTATCTAAGTTACCCTTTTGTTTCATAACAGGTGAAGATGCTTCTATTCATGAACTGGTGGACATCATCATTGCTGCACGGATGGCGAAAAAGTATGAAAAGAAAGCAGATTATCCTATTTGTGTCGATGCAGAAAAGAACAAGGTACACAAGTTTGAGGCATGCTGAAAATCTTAAAAAATATATATATATATATATAAAACATGGGACATTTCATGTGGCGTGTCTCGTGTCGCAGAGTCTGTATCCATGCGTCACAGGAAATTCTTAAATTTCCCTTGATCTTTACTCGTTCTTGGTTGGAAGAATATGAGTAATCTTGATTGTTAATAAATTCGTCTTTCCTTTATTTTATAGGACTCTTTGTACTCTTGATGTACGCATGTTTCTTTCAAACACAGTTTTATTCCCCATAGTGTATCTTTTCAAGAAAGATAGAAAAATAAAAGATATCCTTTCCTACTTTGCTAGTCTATATGTTCATGTTATTATTGAGTTATTGTCAATTGTTTCTTTGGAAGGATACACCTTGTATATTCTGCACGAGCTTTACTTTACTATGTACTTGTTCACGTGCAATTATCTGCTTGGATGATACTACTTATGGAGAATTGTTGAAAGGCGTACTTTCAGATCCAGGGTGCTGGAAAATCAAGTTTTTGAGCACGAACTTCCATATTTTCGAACTATGCATATTTGTAATTGTGCTGTCTAGATTAATCCAAGATTAACTGCTAATTTCAGGAATGCAGCAACGAAATCTTGTTTGGGATCATGGATAAGACACTTAGATTGCTTGAAATGGGCTTCTCTGAGCAAGAAATTTCAATAGCTTTTGAGAGATATGGTAAGTTGATTATCAGAGCTCAAGAATTCCCCATGCTTACTACTGTGGATTGGGGCGGGGGTGGGGGGACGGAGAGAAGATTGAGAAGTACAACTTTGGAGGGGAGCTAGCCCAAATCTCTAGTAAAAAGTCGTCTTGATTCACTTCTAGTTACAACCTATTTCCTCACAAAATGACATACTGCCTCCCTCAAAGTCCACTCCTCACAACTAAAAATTTAACATGTAAGTATGGTAAAAATAAACTATCACTATGAAGAAGACCTAACACCACAAGTTACATCAGAATGGACCGACAAACTTTCTTCCCAAGGATTATTCTTTGCCACATAATGCTTACCAAGTGTTTAATGTTGGAATGTCGTTTCTGCTACTTTTTAGCATCTTTTAGGCGTTAATTAGGCCATCAGCTTCCCTATCATTCAAGATGTATGCTGTTATTTTCTGATTTAGCCCTGTTTTGATTTTTATTTTTTCAAAATTACCTTTCCTCAAACTCATTTTCAATCACATTCTTCCAATAAAATAATTTTGTATGTGGACTCATAACTTTTCCCTACTTCTTAACCATGCATTCTTTAAGAAAATCATTTCTCAAAAAATCAAAATCAGACAAGGGCTTAAAATAATTGGGGAAGATTTTGGATGCACATTATTAATGTACACAATGACCTTTATTTTTTATGTGTGGAAGTTTCAGAATTTCTTTTCATTGTGGTAAACATTACCAAGGAGCTGCCCTATTTTATATTTAAAAAAAAAAAAATTAACCTAACAAATTTATGTTTGATCTAAATCATACTTTCTTTGTTACCAAATCTAGCAGCCTAAACACCTAAAAAATATCTTAACTTCCCCAAATCTTTGATTTCAAATTCCTCAACTACTGTCTTTTAAGACGTTCAATCTCTTCAATAAATGACCACAAACAATGATGTCATCAACATAAACAATCAAAACAATAATTTTCTTTAACGTGCTTTGAAGAACGAGGTATGATCATCTTGGCTTTGAGTACACTCAAACTGGTGTATTGCGACAGCAATCTTGTCAAATGAAGTCTAGGGTGATGCTTTAATCCATGCAAGGACTTCTTCAACTTGCACACTTTCTTTTTCCCTAAAAAATCCTTAAAAGTCACGTGGTAACTGCATGTACCCTTCCTTTAATAAATCTCCATGCAATAATGCATTCTTCACATTAAATTGCTCAAGATGCCTGTCCAAATTTGTTTTGTTGCTAGAGATAATAGAACTTGATCTAAATTTATTTAACAGGAGCAAAGTGTCCTGATCATCGACCTTGGAAGTTCGTGTAGACCCCTTAACAACAATTCTTGTTTATATCTTTCAAATGTTTCCATCTACCTTGTGTTTCAGAGTGATTACCCATTTACAAGAAGATAGATTAGCATAAATGGCTTTGAAAGACAAAGACAACCTTCAATACGAGACATAATTTGAAATTGGATGCATAGTACAAGATCTAACACCGTTCTTATGAGCAGTTGGAACATTAGGCTAGAAATATTAGTCAAGTCTAGATTGTTTGAATATTAGGAACAGATGAATTACGTGTTTTCCAAAATCTCCGCACTTGGTTAGGATGATTGGTTATTTTGAGGAAGTTATCTTTTTCCTTATTGATTAAACTTTTATTTTTTGATCTCCATCTCGAACACACTCAATTGGAGCTTCGGGAGCCAGAGATGGAGGAGTTATGGGTATTGGAGATGATGACTCATAGTTCATGGGAGGAATTACATAAATATTAGAGGTGATTGTGGGTAAAACATGAGGAGGGAACCTAGGGATATTAGGATAAGTATACCAAAATGAATATTCTATATGAAGACTCTTCCCTTGAAGAGAAGTTTTAGTGGAAAAAGAAATATTCGCAAAAAATGGTAACATCTACGGACACAAAAAATTTTCTTGTCGGAGGATAATAGCACATATGTAACCTTTTTGAATAAGAGAATATCTTTCGAAACATATTGAAGAGTCCTTGGATCTAGTTTTCCCTATTATTTCATTGAATGTGAACAAATACTACACGACCAAAAATCAAGAAAAAATGTGTAATGATGGGTCTTTAAGAGTGCCAAGTGGTGTTTTGAAATCTAAGACCCATGGTGGCATCTTATTCATGAAGTATGTAGCGGTAAAAAGAGCTTCCCAAAAAATTTTTAGAAACTTCCATGATAAACATTCAAGATCTAGCCACTTCAAGATGATGTCTATTTTCCATCTAAGCTATTCCATTTTGTTGAGGTGTATCTATACGAGAGCTATGGTGTACAATCCCATGATCAACTATAAGAACATAGAATCGAGGAATAAAACTTTCTCCCACTACCTGTTTGAAGAATTTGTAGATTGACTTGAAATTGACTCTTTAATCATATGGTCGAAATTTCGAAAAAAATTTCCATTTCAAATAGTTCTTTGAGCAAACAAACCTAACTCACATGAGAATAATCATCATGAATATAATGAACCACTTAGCACGAGATATGTTGTGGACGTGTAAATGCCACCGAATATTAAATGTATCAAGGAAAAAGGTTGTCACTGTTATACGTATTTGTGTAGGAAAATGAGCTCGATGATGTTTGGATAGTTCACATACTTAACATTGAAAATCATGGGTATCCTTATCATTTATTAGAGTAGGAAAAATTATTTTAATTAAGGACTGTTTGGTTGGCATAATCTTGATAGATCCTGAATAGACTACGCTTGTATACTCAATGCAACCACAAAAGAAAAAGAAAAGTAAAGTGAGACTCAGAATTTGAGAGAAGAAAATGAGTGTTGAGGAAATTTAATGTGTATTTCATAGACTTAACAATTACAGAAATGATTGACAAGAATTGATAACAAGTATGGCAGGTTTAGAGAGCTGCCCCTCTCCCCAGTGATTCACAGATTTTCAACCAACCCATGAATGCCTTCTCTCATTTCGTCTCTGCCTTGGTAAAAATACTCTTCAATAACTACCACGGCTTGCATATAGAGCACCACGCCTTTACAAATCCCTTTTCCTTTAACAGTCATACCTGAACCCACATGCACTCCATAACCATTAGTTTCGGTGATGGGTATTTTCAATTTCCGAACCAACATACGGATATAAAATTATGAGTTGTCCGGGAGTCAATCAACACCACTACCTCTGTCCACTAACTGTACCCCTCACCTTCATCGTTTTGGGAGATGTCAAACCGATTACCGAATTCATGGATAGCTCAACCCTCTCTAGCTCCGTTCTTTCTATTTTATCTTCCATGCATCCTTTCTGTCGCCCTCCTCAATGTCGTCATCAACTAGCAACACTTGCAACTCTTTGTTACGACACCTATGCTCGATAGTATACTTCTCATCACTCCTAAAACACAATCTCTTATCCTTTTTTGCCTGTATTTCTACCTGCATTAGCTTCTTACACCCCGAGATTGTATTTGTGGAGAGTGTTCCTGCCTTTTCCATCGGAATATTCCCTTTGAGGAGGATTCCATTGAATGGTTCGGTTCTCCATTCGAGCAGGAGGAGTATAGGTTGAGCCTTTATAGCGGGGGCGCTCGTTCTCCTGGGCTTTACTGATTCACAAATTTCTGTCCTCGATCCTCTGTGCCATATCCATGATCTGGGACAGCCCTTTTGGGTTAGCCATCAACATTTATGCTTGCAGCTCTTCCTCCAACCCATTGATAAAAGCCCCTTCTAAGGTCTCCTCATTCACATTCTTAAGCTATGCTGCCATGATCTCAAACTTTTCTCAGAATTCTGCTACAGTCCTTGTTTGTCTAATTACCAAAAGTGACTGATACAGAGTGCCATATTGAGTGTCCTTGAACCTCTCTAGTAGACGTTGTTTGAAGTCCTCCCAATTGTGCAAAGGCCGCCTCCCATCCTCCAATTGAAACCATGAGAGAGCGCTGCCCTCCATGCACATCCCAGCAGCCAAGGCCCGCTCAACATCATTCAGCTTATTCATGCTGAAATATCTTTCGGCCCTGAAAATCCACGAATTTGGATCGATCCCATTGAACAAGGGCAGTTCCAGTTTGCAGTAGTGACCTTCCCTGATTTCAAGGCTTTGCTTCTCCATGCCCATCTTCTCCGACTCGATTTGCTTATCGACGGTGGTCGAAGATCTCATCCTACTCCCTTATCCCACCATGGGCTGTAGATCCGATGACAGATTTTTTATCATCTTAGCTATTGCCTGCAGACCATTCTTCGACCCATCTCCAAATCACTTCTATTTTCGCTTTCACATCTTCTCCAATTCCCTTCTGAATCTTTCATTCAGTTGTTCCACGTTTCCCTGCAATTCCAGCACTGATGCACCCAACGTCCGAATCTGAGAGATCGAAGTTTCGAGTGTTTCAACTCTAGTATCCATTCTCGTCATTGGCATCGTCTACCCAGGAGTAGACTGCTCTGATACCAAATGATAGATCCTGCCTAAATAGACTACGCTTGTATATTCAATTCAACCACAAAAGAAAAAGAAAAGTAAAATGAGACTCAGAATTTTAGAGAAGAAAATGAGTATTGAGGAAATTTAATATGTATTTCATAGACTCAGCAATTGCAGAAATGATTGACAAGAATTGAGAACAAGTATGATAGGTTTAGAGAGCTGCCCCTCTCCCCAGTGATTCACAGATTTTCTCCCACCCGTGAATGCTCTCTCATTCTGTCTCTGCCATTTTTATTCTTTTCTAACCAACTCCCTCCCTCCCCCAAACCACCGAATTAGTTATAATAACAAATCCTAGTCAGCTGCCCTCTTGTGACGCCTCTCATAAGTAAAATGTATGGGTGGCCTATCAAATCTTTTATGCCAAAGTTTAATTTCTTGATTTGAAGTTAATTGAGAAGAACTTAAGTGTGTATAAGATAGATTACCTGGACCAATTGGTTCACCCTCAAAAGTAATGTAAGTCCATCAATCTCCTTTCCAGTGTCAAACGCCTTCCACATATGCAAGTTTGACACTTCTCAGTAATTAGGAAAAAAACTTAACGGCACAATTAATACTTTTTGGTATGGCAATTGAAAGAAGACTGCATGACAATTTACGAACATGCAGAGTTGAGTCTGGTGAAAGAGATTTTGAAATAGGAATACACTCTTTTCCATCAATAGACAGCGAACAATCTAAAGTGACTTTCTGTCTGCCAATAGAAAATGACTGTCGAAACTGATAAAAAAGGAAGCACAGTAGGGTTAGAAGATGACTGACAATTAGATGACAAAGAGAGCTCAGCTGTGTTGAAAATTAATTGAAACAAGAACAAGAGAGACTAGGTGGTCTAAATTGATGTAAAATGGCCAGAAAAAAAGGAATAAATTGGCATTAGATTAGTATCAATCTGCCTAAAAACAATTGAACCTGATTGGGGAAAAGGAACCAACATTAAAAACATTTTAACCTGGCTGAAATTAAGCTGAACTAGACTGCAAAATTGCTGAACCGGCATGAAAAAAGGCTGAACTGCTTTGAAAATAGGCTGCACGGACCTCAAATTAGGCTGAACCGACCTCAAGATAAGCTGAAGTGTCTGATAATGCAAGACTGTATAGTCTTGATACATCTTTTCAGCAATTAAGAACACAGAGAAGAGAATGCCAGCATAAATCAGCTGGTAAGAAGATCAAAATTCTGGCAATTTAATCTGGAGAACAAAATAGCAGGAGACCTGCTCTGATACCATGTGAAAATTTCTGAATTTCAGTTCATTGTAGTGAACATTACAAAGGAACTGCTCTATTTATACAAAAATCTAACCTAATTATCTCCTACAATTATGCATACACAATTTCCTCCTACAATTAAGCATACAATTAATATAATTAAGCCTAGTTAACTACAACTAGATGAAAACCATATTATTCACATTTTCCACTGATGTACAGAAATGTCTTTCGGATTTGCCATCCTTGTTGGATGTCTATAATTTCATTTGGACGTAAAGCTACTGGAGTTTTAGAAAATAAATGTGCGAGGATAAGTGTAGTGTGGTGTAGTAGGGGTCCATCCTTTGAAAAATTGATGGTCTGTACCATCCCATTTATTTGACATAGATTTTAGGAAAGAAATAACTTAGCTGTGTGTGTCTCTGATTTTATAAAAAACTCTTTTACCACAGAGGTTCTATTAGAAAGTGCATCAATATCTTGCTTACAAGGATACTGCTCTTCCTCTGCTCCAGTTCTCATCTTATAGATTTACCCTCTACAATTTGATTTTTCGGACAATGTGAAGATCTTCTAGGGCTAATACTGATTGCATATTAACTCTTGCTTCAGGGTCAGAAGCTCCACTTTCAGAACTTGCAGATTCAATCGTTGCAGGTGAAAATGCTGGCATTGATATTAAACCAGACAAGGTTATATTATTATTAAGACTCATTCTTTTCATATGTCTTGCACACTCATTCACCTTCATTAATTGAAGTACTGCCTGAATACATGATCTTCTCACTCTTCTAATGGTATATTAACACATTCAAGCTCATCTTGACTTTTGCAGCACTTATTAGCTTCTTTGAGCAAGTCAAGTGCCCTTAGTAACTATAGATTTTTGGATAGGGGGATGGGTGATTGTTCAAGTTATCAGTCTTTTAATCCATTTACTGTAAAGACTGAGGAATATACTTCAGATACTGCATCTCATGTTGGGGATTTTGATATACTGGAAAAATTTAAAGGGAAGAGACCAAAAGAAGAATACGATGATGAACGAAGCAACTTGAAGAAAGCAAAAGAAGAGTTTGATACAGTCTCAAGTAGTTCTGTTGGCCCAACCTGGCTAGGAGCAAGAAATGGAAAGTCTTCGTTGACCAGTCTTTGGATGCCAGACTCTCAGAGACGTGTTGGCCACAATGCAGGATGGCTGGACAAACAAGGAATGCCCCAAAGGTCTATGCCCGAGTGCAGGGTTCTTGATAATATGGTGGCTAAACCTCCTTATTTCTTCTATGGAAATATCACAAATTTATCTCAGGACTCTTGGGTAAAAGTATCACAGTTTCTGTACTCTGTTCAGCCAGAATTTATCAACCCTCAGTTCTTCTCGGCCTTAATTAGGAAGGAAGGCTATGTTCATAATCTCCCTACTGAAGATAGGTTTCACATTCATCCAAAGCCACCAATGACCATTCAAGAAGCCTTGCCACATACTGGAAAATGGTGGCCGTCGTGGGATGCAAGGAAGCAGTTGAGCTGCATCAGTTCTGAAACTAAAGGAATCCCTCAACTGTGTGATAGGCTTGGAAGAATGCTCACTGATTCAAGAGGATTTCTGACAGCTGAGCAGCAGAAAGAACTCCTCCATCAGTGCCGGACCCTGAATCTTATGTGGGTTGGCCAACACAAACTGGCACCGCTTGAACCTGAACATCTAGAGCGTATTATGGGCTATCCAGTGCGTCATACGCAGGTTGCTGGGTTTAGCTCGACGGAAAGACTTGAATCCCTTAAACATTCTTTTCAGACTGACACATTAGCATACCACCTATCTGTTCTTAGATCCTTGTTCCCAGAAGGATTGACAGTGTTGTCAATTTATAGTGGAATTGGTGGTGTAGAAATTTCTTTAAACCGTATTGGCATTCGTTTGAAGGGCGTTGTTTCTGTGGAACCCTGTGAAGCAAAGCGGAGGATTGTCAAACAATGGTGGGACAATTCTGGACAGATTGGAGAGTTGGTGCAGATTGAAAGCATCCAGAGCCTATCAAGTAACAAGCTTGAAGCTTTGATAAAAAAGTTCAGTGGATTCGATTTTGTTATATGTCAGAATCCGTACACGGCAGCAACTGGTGATAACATGGTAGGTTTAGATTTTTCAATGTTCGTCGAGTTTGTACGTGTCTTGCAGCGTGTGAGGACTACAACGGACAGGCGCAGGTGACTTTCGTCCTCTCCAACATGCTTCTCCTTGTAGGTCTTTAATTAGTTTTTGTATCTGAATTTGATAATGACTTATGATCTCCAATCTAAGAATGTGAAGATAAGCTAGTAAACTATATTAATTCCATGGCGTTTTCTACATTAGAGTAGTATTTAGGAAGGTGTTGTTTACAAGTTGTTGAGGAGATTCGAACGTTATCCTAAAAATAGGCTTAGAATCAATTTTTTAATCGTTAGAGAGAGAACTGAGTCTTATTTGTAAGTGAAGAAATCAAAAATGACGGTTGACCATATTAAGTAACAGTCAAAAAATTGATTTCTTGAATTGAAAAATCATAATCAAACAGGGACTAAATAAGTATTAAAATGGTCAAGGATTACTTTTCTCTCCCACTCAACATTTTCTGCTTGAAATAGTGAATGCAAAGTTTAAAATGTACCAATGTTCTTACTCAAGATGGTATTTTTTTGTGTGTCTAAAGTTAAATCTTTTCAACATTTCTCATTATCTGTTTTTATTGCCAAATTCTCATTTTTTTAATTAAAATTTTGCTTAATACGACGTCATTTTTTGGAATGATAGTATGGAGTCGATTATCGTAACAAGACCAGATACATGGTTGGCCGACTAGCACGATGGTATAACTGAAACGAGTTTAACATTCAGTAGAGTAGATGAAACAATTCAAAGTTCAGTATTAACTGCCTAAGTGACATTAAAAGTGAAGTTTAGTAGCGATTGATATAATTAAGGTTAGCCAAACGAATAAAAGAAAGGAAGAATTATAGTTGAGGTCCTAAATCTTACAAATTGTTGTCGATTATGCGCAAACTTTTTATTTTTGCGTCCATTTTCTCAAAACGTTCATCTCGACTACAACTGGAGGACAAATGGATGGATTCCTTCATTTGACCGTTATCAACCCAAAAAAAAATCAACTTGACCATATTTTGGCCAAATTTAAAAGAACAAAATTGTACTTTCATATTTTTTCAATAAAATATCGTGAAAAAGTCAATAAACACTCGTAATAAATAGAATACCGAAATATATAATGTTTAATTAAACGTGCTCCCCAGTCCAATTATACATGTGAATATAAATTTTCTTTCGCGTCAAAAAAAAAAAAAAAGAACAAATTACATATTTTTTTCATTGTGTATAAGCTGTAATGGTTGACATTTTCCTCCATATATGAGTTTTGAGGTCCAATTTTTAAAATGGCAGACAAAGAATATTGTTCAATGGCCTGAATTTCTACATTTCAATATTCTCCACTTTCAAGATTTTTTTCCCTTTATTTTTTTCGCTTTTTTTATAACTCTTCGTGCATTGCGAGTTTTTATCTCCTTTCATCTGTGTAAAGATATATTTAAATAGGTTTATCCAATCTTAATTATTTTTTTTAATCTGATTTGTAGTGGGTTGCTAGCTTTATCTCATTTCATCCGTGTAGAGGTAAGAAAATAAGCAAAAATAAGTTCTTGTGGTCCCAAAAACGAAAATAGCATAAATAAAAAGTATCGATATCCGAAGGTTACACTTACGAAAATTTGAAATTTTACAAAATACTTCCAAGTCTTTAACAAAATGAAATCAACATTCACACGAGAGAACAGGTTAACAGTATTGAAATCTGTAAGATCATTTCTAGACAACGATCTAGAATTTTTAGACGATTCATCACTACTTTACAGTTTTCCTTTTATTCATCACCGTTATGTATTCACATCCTAGTAATATGACATTGACTTATGATGTTTTTCCTTGAGCACATGTTAGCCATACACATGAATTGATTGAGAGATAATTGAAATTACATTAACGGTTAAATTAGGCATCCACTTTCAGTGATGAATATTTATGAAAAGAAGGTTACTGTCTCGAAATTATTTGGGTCGATATACGACTTTCAAATCAAGATTTGAACTAGTGAATATTGTCAAAGGGAGTATTAACGCCATACAAATATGGAAAGAGAAAATGACATTCTGAAATATAGTTTTTGTACATTTCCATTAATCCATAAATATTATTTTATTCTCGATTGAGCATCCTTTCTTGTCAAATAATTTCACTTTTAGAAAAATTTCAACCATAAATCTTTTTTTTTAAAAATAAAATCTGCTCATATATTTCGTTGTCGGTCTCAAGTGGAAGTGATGAGGAGATTTACACAACCCTGATAGGATAAAGCTGTGTATACACCTTATGATGTACACACAGCTTTACACCCCCCTCACATGGAGGCGAGGTCATGAATATTTTATTACATGTGGGCCTCTCTTCATGTGAGAGGGATGTAAGACTGTGTGTACATCATTGTGTACACACAGCACAACCCTGACGGGAATGCTAATATCAACCAACGGAATGAGAGAGAAGTGATCAAGTAGTTTATTGCCAATAAGTGAGTGAATTACTCAAATTGTCACTGAACTTTGTAAAATATTTTTATGTGGTCATTAAACTTTAAAAATCATCCAATTCATTACTGAATTTTGCAAAAGGTTGAGATTGCTGAACTTTAAAATCACAAAATTTATCACTGAACTTTGCAAAAGATTTCTAAGGGTTCACTAGCAAAAGGTTGAGATCGTTGAATTTTAAAATCACAAAATTCATCGCTGAACTTTGCAAAAGATTTTCCAGGAGTTACTAAATTTAGTGACCTCCTAGGAAACCTTTAACAAAGTTTAGTGATCTCGTGAAAACCTTTTCAAAATTCAGTGATGAATTTGATGATTTTTAAATTTCAACGACCTTGTAGAAATTTTTTGCAAAGTTCAATGACCATTTGGGTAATTCACTCCAATAAGCCCTTGTGTTGGTAAGGGATTAAAATTATATTTTTAGTAGATTTTAATAAAAGTTTTTGAAATATATGGTTAAAACTAATTATTTGACTTTGACTTAGATTAAAATATGAACAATATTTGACATATTTGATGAAGTGAATCAAAAAATATGAACAATATTAAAAAACAAAGTAAAATTTTAAACGCAATACTATTTAATCTTATTTAACTTGACGTACCGAACCCCTGTTTGGGCTTTATTTTTTCTCTTTCTTATTTTCAATTGTACATTCTTCAATAAAATAATGTTACACATAAATCCAAAATTTTTCTTTATTTCTTAACTACATTCTCCAAAAAAATCAATATCTCAAAATTTATTTTTCTCCAAAATTTATTTTTAATGGAATCCAAATAGGAGCCAATTATGCAGTTTTAATCATCCTATCTTTGAAAGGAAAGGCTTGAGTTGAAGAACATGTAGACCACACAGTGTTGTTTATCTATATGTGGTATTTGATTTCACATGGTGGGTTGCCAATAGTTGTCCTTTTTCATTGATGCAATTCAAACCATAGTTTGGTGCATTCAAACTTCATCAAAATGTGGGGTCAATTTTTGACTGTATTCCTAGTAATTGTGAGCAAAGAAAATGCAGGGCCCCTCTCCAATTATTCTATATTATGTGGTTCACTTTCCTGCTCCATAGTCCCCAATTTTCTGTCATTTCTATTGTCTAATTCTTCGCCATCTTTCTCTGTTTTTTCGAAGCCTTCGTGTCTAAATGCACGTATTTAATTTATTCGGAGTCGACCCTTCTTGGGCTACCGAGGAACGCAAAATGTTCACTTCACCCATATACGTTTACCAAGAACTAAACCAGAACCTTGTCTTGATTCTTGAAATTCATTGCATTATGTCTGTCTTTTAGGCGTATAGAATTTCTCTTGGAGTTTTTTGTGCATTTGGATTCTTTTTTTCATGGAAGGAGTTGAGAGGATCATCCCCCATTTTTTTAGGTGCCCCATAAGTCTAGACTTGTTCAAAGATCCAGTAATCCTATGCACAGGCCAGACGTACGAGCGGTCGAGCATTGAAAAATGGCTATCTACTGGTAACCTAATATGTCCTGTGACAATGCAGAAGCTCCATGATCCTTCTGTTGTTCCGAACCACACTCTTCGCCATTTGATCGAGGAGTGGCTTCAATCTGGTAACCAGGTCGAGTCTGATCACCTCAAAATGATCGACAATGATCATTCTATAGCTGCAGTCAAGCACATTCTAGAGTCCAGTGAATCCAAGTTGGATCATAAGCTTCAAATGCTAGAAAAAATCCAAGCTTTATCCGAAGAACTACCGTTGCAGAATTCGTTGTTGATTCAATTAGATTTCTTCAAGTTACTCTTGGAACTAGTTTTCAGAAATGCAGAAGGTTCAAATTTCCAAGAAGATTTGAGGTTTGTGGAGAAAGCACTTATTTGTGCTATGAACTTATTGCCCTTCAGTGAATTGGGGTGTCTAAACATTCTCGAAGAGGAAGCCAAGTTATCCCAATTCATTTTTCTACTTGAAAAAGGCAGTATCATTATCAAGAAATGCTTATGCCATATGGTGGAGGCAATTTCATCAAATCTAGAGACTCAACAACTTTGTTCTACACTAGGAAAATCAGACAAACTTTTGCAAGAAATAATTCATCTTCTTCACAACAACTCTAATGCTGTTGAAGATGGAATCAAAGCCATATCAGCATTAGCCTTACTGGAGTTGAATCGAGAGAATTTGGTTAAACAAGGTGCAATTCAAGGGCTCATAACATACATTTTCAACGCAAAGAAGCAAGAAAAAAGCTTGGCACCAATGGCAATGGGAACAATTCTGAAACTGCTTTTATCAGTAGAAAGTGCAAAACAGGCAGTAATCAATCACCCTTTAGGCATTGATGCAATTGTCAAAATGGTTTTCAGAGTTTCATCACATCATGAAGGGAGCGAAAGTGCAGTAAATTCATTACTGATTATTTGTTTTGAATCAAGAAGTGTTGGGGAAGAAGCCATTTGTGCTGGAGTTTTAACTCAGTTGTTATTGCTGCTTCAAAGCCAGTGCAGTGGGAGGACTAAAACTAAGGCACGAATGTTGCTCAAATTACTTGGACCCATGTGGACTGAGAATCCAAAGGTTTCATTTTAGTTCATAAATTCAACGGACTATTAAAGACATATATGGAAGAATCGTAAAAGATTGTTATCCTTTCAAGAATTATGTAGTCCTCAAATGTATGGTCCTTTCCTAAACGAACCATATTGTAAAATCCCATAGTTCGTTGTTTTTTCTTAGTGAATTCAAATCAAGTTCTTGATATGTATATTAACTTTTGCCTCATATATGGTGCTGTGTATAGACGATGATGTAATGTTTTCGTTTAAGCCTTTGTTAACCATTCTATTATATTATTTTTTTTCTACAGTACTCATTTTCAACAACACGTTCTTCATTAAAATAATATTACACATAAATAAATAAATAATTCTTCTTTATTAACCACACATTTCAACATCAATTACTATTCCATAATACACTTTTTGAAATTAAAAGGGCACAAACAGGCCCTAAAATGTTAAGACTCGAAACACACTTATTTATTTAAATTATGTTATCAAGACGTTACCTCACATGTAAGCTAGAATTATGTTATCCAATAGCCGTGTTGCCTTCCTCTGTTGTACGGACACTTCAACTAGGATAGTGTGCTGTATAAAACATTTCTCAGATATCAACTCTGTTCGAAACTATACCATGATCATTTTTTTACTAGAAATATTTTATATTTTTAACTGAACTTATTAGTAAATAACAAATATGCACTCATTCAGAAGATTTCAACAAGAAAAATTAATAAATATAAAACAAAATATATTATATAAATAAAGAATTTAATCAAGGTGTCGACGACGTGTCGTATCAGTACTTTTTTGAACAATCGTGTGTTACCATATCTGATAAATGTCATATCGGACACACATGTCAATCCATCATAGTTGCCTTCACATAAAATCCCTTTTGGTTTTAATTCACTTGCCATGTGCTTAAAATTGGAATGGGGAGTGAAGAAGAAACACAAAAGTTTCATTGTGGTTTAATCCTTGTTGTCGACGAAGAAGGATAATAGACAAGTACTTCATATGCACGTCTCTCTTCTTTAATCTTATCTAATATATTTAACGATGTGATAACTAGTATACTAAATTAGATTGTATTAAATTGACAAATCCCAAAAGATTGTCCCAATTCAAGAAAATGGTGACTTGCGAGGTTGAATTAGGTTCATAGGCTTATCTTATAGTTTGGCTTTTACTTAAAAAGTGGGGGCACTTTTGTCATTAATGCACCATGCCAAACACAAAAAGAGTAGGGGTTTACATGACTATTATTATGTTAGTGAAAAAAAATCAAATGTCATAATTAAGGACATACTTGGACAAAACAACATGATGCATAAGTTCTTTTTTTAAGTAAACAATTTTTGTATTAGTCAAAGTTGAAAATTTAAATAAGTTTTTACGTAAAAAGTAGGTTATCTAAAGATACCTGAAATAAATAATTATTTAAAGGTAATTATCAATTTTGAATTAGACTACACGATAAATTGAATATAATCAATATTATAAACTTATCGTTACTTTTATGTCCTGGACAATCCGCATGTGATAATGGTCAAAACAAGAGTCGTGATTTAGCGTATTCGTTAACATTTTGGAGCTTTTGTATAACTTTAATCCAGATAAATTTGTAAATCGTGTTGTACCTAAAAACAGTAGTAACAACTTAAAAGATAATGAATCAAAGATTCAAAATCCAATTGATTGTAACAAATTGCTTTTGAAAGCGCGTCTAGTTTTGACAATTACTAGTGGATGTTGGGTGAGTTTCAAGTTTAACTATTTATGTTGACAGCCTAACTTGGCACTTAGGCGCCACCGTATTTGATTGCAATAAATCACTTGATCACGTGCATGTGCATATATAATTGATTCATAAATGTTTGTAAATCATGAATCTGATTTGCATGTGATGGAGTAGGTTAAAGACCACAAAACATAAATTTATATAGTCTATATGTCTGCAACACGCATTCTCATACATAAACCTAGTCTATTTTAATTAAATAGTCAGGACTCGTTTGGTATAACTTTTGAAAAGTCAAAATGAATTTTTGAGATCCAGAAGTTATTTTCTGACCCGTTTAATTAATTTTATGAAAGCGCTTCTTTTAATTCGAAGGCTTTTAGAGTAAAATAGGCAAATGCGACTTCATCTAAAAGTACTTTTGAGATAAAACTCTCTTTTAAAAATTAGTTTTCAAACACAAATAAAGTTGACTTCCTCTAAAAACTCTCTACCAGAAAGTAAAAAGCAAAGTCATGTCAAATGAGTCTTAATATATGCACAGTTTTCATTGGTAGCGACGAGATTTGAGACCCAAATATTATGTTTTGATGATTTTTAACAATTTAAACTTTTAGATGAAACGATTTAACATCAAACGAATAGAAAAGAACTTTTAGACGCCTACATAACACGAAAGACAACACAAATTTTTCTTTGAAAAGTAATCATCGTTGATTCACTTAATAAGCACGTTTGTCTTAACTATTGAAACTTTAATGTGAATTTGTCTTTTAACTATTGAAACTTTAATGCTAAGTTCCCCAATTTTAGGTGTCATAATATATCTACAATAAATTTTGATTGTCATGATCAAATAAAGACAAATCACAAATCAAAGTTCAAACTTCATCTAGATAAATCTGCAAGTAGTACAACATGTACACATATTTTGTTAAGTTAAAATGTAAACATAGTAACATTGCAAATAACTAATACAGATAAAAAGTCAATTAAAATTAATATTTTGATCTTTATTTTATTATTACAGTCGTCATTTTTGAATTCTTCTCTCACAGATAAGACCCACTTTATCTTCAACGATAAAAAAATCAATTAATAAAATCTCTACTAAACAAGCACTAAACTTCTTGTACATATTTTTTTTCACATTTGTTAACAGATGTGGTGGTGAAATGCATTTGGTCCTTGATTTGAATAAGTAAAATTCAATTCAAGAGCCAAAATGCATGCCAATTCAGGATCTATCAAAACAATATGTGAAAAAAATATACAAGTAGCATGATTTTGTTAAGATTTGGTGTCCATCTTAAAAAGGTCAACATTGTTAAGAGGAGTTTGTGAGATTTTTATCCCTTAAAATGCCCTCGTAAGATGGTAGTTCGTTTGAGCAGATCAATCTTACAATCCGTTGCTCATTAATTGAGACTTATAATCAGATCGAATGGCTTGTTGGAGTTTAATGGGATCCGATACCATGTTAAAACTTGGGGTCCATCTTAATAAGGTCAACATTTTTAAGTGGAGAGACCCAATATCTTTATAAATTGGTATTTATTTCGGTATTAAATCGATGTGGGATAACACATCCCTTAACAGGTCTCCTCAAGATAGTGGCTCATTTGAGCAGACCAATCTTGAAATTCATGGGGTGGCTCTGATGCTATGTTAGCACTTGGGGTCCATCTTAATAAAGTTAACTTTGTTAAGTGAAGAAGTCTATGATCTTTTTAAGTTGATCAATATTTAAATATTAAATCGATGTAAAATTTTTATCCCTTAACAGATTCTTGCAAATACGTCATAAAAATTGTGATGGTTGGAGGATTATTGTGAGAGTTTTTTATCATATGAATAGAAATAGAGGAAAAAGTGACTCGCGGTCGAGAAAGAAAGAGATTTTTATATAGTTAAACGTACCAAGCACAAGCAATTGGACAAAAATTCAAGGTTATGCTTCGCATTACTTTTATAGCTCATTGTATATGCCAGTAACTAGAAGTTGATTATTAGTTAATGAAAGTTAAAATTTTACAGCCATACAGATTGAAAAAAGTGTTGTATTTGTGATAAAGCAATACACGTGAAATGTCTTTTTTAAATTTACACTCTTACACAGTCACGCGGCTCTCCCAATTCCATAGGCAAAAAGACCTACCTTAACCCAAATCTTTCCCCAGATTTCCCCCAAATCTCCGCATGTTTTTCCGATTTCCAATCACACTTTCCAATTTCCAACAGAAGCACAAGTGTTATTTAAGAATCGTTTGAATAATGGTTGATTTGTAAAAACAGATTTATAAAGTTTGCAAAAATTAAAAGAACACGAGACAAAGCGATATGTTTTTGCCCTAGAATAGGGCCCGGATGTTCAATCGTTAGACTTAGTCACCCGTTGAACATCTATCACGAGATTGTGCTCAAGATCCACTAATATCAACCAAGAATTAGTACAAATGTTCGATTTCTTCGATATTTCTCTAGCCTCTCTATTTATAAGATTCATAACCTACACACGTTACAATTTCAAATATTGCACTAAGCACTCACTGATTCACAAAGAAAAAGAGATTGCACTTCACAAAGAATGATTACAGAACTTTTCAAGTAAAAACTCTAGCACTTAGAAGACGAAGACGGAAGACCCCAGAAGTCTCACTCACACTGAGTCAAAGAAAAGGCGTGACCAAGTATATAAATGTCCAGTCCAAAGGTCATGATTCAAGGGTCAAGATGTTGCCACGTTGACGGCAAATATTAACCCTTAAAGGGAGGCATAAGGTGCTATTTCAAGAAGCACGATTTTACTAAATCTTGCAGTTTATCAAAATAGAACCGGCCCAATTGGACAGGTCCAACTGGCCAAGAATGAAAGTGAGGCAACCCAAAAACTTTAATAACCTCCACGTTACTGAACTAATTCTTGGCCTCTATTAAATTGGAGAGTTATCTCATGGTTTCATTTGCTCTCACAACCTGTAAAAAGAAAAAGGATTGAGTTAGTGCAATTTTGCAAATAATAATGCTTAGATTTTCAAAATATCACTTCTTCAAGTGATGTTCAAAATCTTCAAGTAGTTCTTGAATTTATTTAGAGGCAGTACCTTAGTTCCCAGATCAGAAGGATTGAATTGTGTAGGAATTTTGACCAACTTGATCAGACCTTTTTCAACGAGATTTCGTACAAAATGAAATTTTATATCTACATGTTTGGTCCTATCATGATATACTGAATTTTTACTAAGGTGAATTGCACTTTGATTATCTGTGTAAATAACAACAGAATCATTTTGAAAACCAATTTCATTCAACAGACCTTTTAACCAGACACTTTCTTTTACTGCATCACAGGCAACAATATATTTAGCTTCAGTTGAAGACAATGCAACTAATTTTTGAAGCTGAGACTTCCAGCTGATGCAACCATCACACAAAGTAAAGATGTAAGCAGAAGTATACCTTCTTTTATCTAAGTCACCAGCAATGTCAGAATCTATGTACCCCTTTAATATTATCCCCTCATTACTTCTTTTGAACATTAAACCTAAATCACATGAAACTTTTAAGTATTTCAACATCCATTTCATAGCAAGTCAATGAGTTTCACCAGGATTGGCCATACATCTACTCAAGTTACTAATACTATGGGCTAAATCAGGTGCAGACCATAAGATACATAATGGAACCTACTGCATTAGCATATGGCACCTTTTCTATTCTTTTAAATTCATCATCAGTTTTAGGTGATTGCTCACTGGACAATTTAAAACGATTTGCAATAGGAAGTGAAACAGGTTTACATTCAAGCATAGACAATTTTTCAAGAACCTTTTTCACATAGTAACCTTGTTTTAACATTAATATGCAATTATTTCTATCCCTTTCTATCTTCATTCCTAAAATTCTCCTAGTTTGTCCTAAATCTTTCATTTCAAATTCAGATTTTAACTTTGCTTTAACAGAGTCAATTTCAGTTCTATCATGACAAATAAGTAACATATCATCTACATATAATAGCAGATAAATGGATTCAGACCCACCTAAACCTTATAGAAGAGACAGGAATCATAATTGCTTTTCATAAAACGTAAATTCCGTACAAAAGAATTAAATTTCAAATACCATTGCCCGAGGGCCTGTTTAAGCCCATATAGAGACTTTTTCAACAAACAAACCTTATTTGTTTCAAATTTGACCTCAAACCCCAAGGGTTGATTCATATATATTATTTCACCAAGGTCACCATTTAGAAAATCTATTTTAACATCAAGTTGATCTAACTCCCAGTTAAAATGAGGAGTCAAAGCCAGCAGAATTCTGATTGAGGTGTACTTAGCGATTGGTGAAAAAATTTCATCATAGTCTACTATTTCCTTTTGTGTAAAGCCTTTGGCTACCAACCTGGCTTTATACCTCTTATCTTTTAGATTTGAGTCTCCTTGTTTTATTTTAAAGATCCACTTACAGTCAACTACTCTTTGATTCTTAGGTCTATCAACCAAAGTCCAGGTTCTATTTTTAATAAGGGAATCCATTTCCTCTTTCATAGCTTGTTTCCAAAGTTTTGAATCAGGACCTTTAATTGCTTCTTCAAAGGTAGTAGGTTCAGAATTTAAGGAGTCCAAAGCAGAAAATAGAGTAACAAATTATTCATTATTAAACCTGGTAAAAGTTATAATATACATTCTTTCTCTGTCTTTAGTAAGTTGATAATCAGCAATAATAGGATCTGTTGATTCAATTTCATTTTCAAGGTCAGAAGGTTCTTGGTATGTTTTAGATTGTGCAGACTCCACCTCAATAAAATCATCTTGATTTTCAGTTTGTGTTTCCAGGATGGTTTCTTTAGCAGATACAGATTCAGAAGCATTTGTGTCCACAGATTTATAACAAGGCATTTCATTTTAATTAAAAATGACATCTCTACTGACTATAACCTTACAACCATCTAGGCTTTTGATCCAAAGTCCACTGGCGGACCCACAGTTGGTCCTGGTGGATCACTTGACCCACCAACTTAAAATTGATTTTTTTTTTATGTAATTAGATTTGCAGCAGAAGAACTCCAGCCTGGAAAATCTAAAAACTTTGAATGAATTATTAATTTTTTAAAGAATGTGAAAGATGAATTATATACCTCTTTTTTTGGGAAATTATTTCTTTTGTATGATTTCTTTTGTATTTTCTTATAAAATGGACTTAGGGATCCATTTAAGTGCTCCAATTTTTATTTTGTTCTGGTGATTTTATGTTAATGGATTCTTACCGTGATTTTTGTATTTGTTTGAACTAGAATGCATTTGATAATTTAACATTCAGAATTGCTGAAATTTTTGTATTTTTCGCTTGAATTAATTGTGATGGAAAAATAATTTAAATGTAAATATGCATTTTTTTTTTATAATCACAATGTTAATGAAATGAATATTCGAGATAAAAGTGATGACAAACATAGTGGTATTTATATAAACGTAAATCTATATTTTTGCAAGTTTAATTGTGCCCCACTAACTCAAAATGTCTGCGTCCGCTACTATCAAAGTCTATACCCTTTGGTTTCCTCTCCATATCCCAAGAAAACACATTTTTGAAATCGAGGTTCAAGCTTGCCTTCACTCTGATGAGAAAAGACAGCACATCCAAACACTTTCAATTAATTGTAATCAGGTGTTTTTCCAGATCATGGTGTTTCAGGAACCTAAAAGTCAATAGCAATAGATGGACTTCTATTTATCAAATAAGTTGCAGTTTTTAGGACTTCATCCCAAAAGGACTTTGGGAGACCAGAACTGTATATCATACATCTAACTTTTTCTAACAAAGTCATATTCATCCTCTCAGCAACATCATTTTGCTGAGAAGTGTATGTTACAATTCTGTGTCTCAATATTCCAAATTCTTTACAAAAAAGGTTAAATTCAGAATTGCAAAATTCAAGTCCATTAACAGTCCTTAGTGCTTTGATTTTCCTTTTGGTTGGATTTTCAATTATGTTTTTCCACTATTTAAAAGTATGAAAGGTGTCTGACTTTTGTTTTAAGAGAAATGTTCAAAATTTCCTTGAAAAATCATCTACAATAAGCAGATGGAACCTAAACCCACTTAAGGTACTCACAGATGCTATACCCCCACAGGTCAGCATGTAAGTAATCTAGGATATGAGTGGATTTATGGGTTCCAGTTTTGAAAGGTAGTTTTTTCTGTTTTCCAATCAAACAATTTTTACAAAAGTCTAAACTTTCAATGTTGTCATTTCCAAAACACCCAAGTTTGTTTCGAATTATAAGACCCTTTTTTTGAGCTATGGCCAAGTCTTTTATGTCATATCAAAACCTTGTTTGGATCAGAATTTAAAGCAGCAGTACAATGGATTTTCACAGGTTCAGCAGAGACAGTATATATGCCCTTTTTCTTATGAGAAGATATAACATTCTTGCTTCCTTGATTTATTGTAATAAGTCCCTTATGAATCATTATGTTATATTTTTCATCTAGTTCTCCCAAGGAGATAAGGTTCCTCTTAAGTTCAGGGACATATCTAGTATTTTCCAACTCAAGAATATAGTTGTTCTCTAATAACAACCTCACTTTACCAATTCCATGTATTTGACAACACGTGTCATTACCCATCTGAATTTACCCTCCACTAAGGTCAACAAATTCAGAAAAGCATTCCTTAACAGGACACATGTGGAAAGTGCATTCAGAATCAAGGACCCAATCTTTAGGGTTTCTACTGGTTGCACTGACAAGAACAACACCTTAGCTGCAGAGCCAACAATGTTGTTTCTGTCCTTCATATCAGAAATTTTCTTAAAATAATATTTTATTAGGTGTCCAGTTTTTCCACAATAATAGCATTTCCTGTTTTAGTTTTTGGATTTGGCAAAGTTCTTGTTTTTATTTTTGGGTTTGTTGTATTGAGACTTTCCTTTCTTGTAGGAATTGAAATTGCACTAATTTTGTTTCTTCTTTTGAATTTGTTTCTCTTTTATATGCAACCCCTCTCCAAACTTGAAATCTTTTGACTCTGTTTTTAATTTAAGTTCTTTGTTTTTGAGGGCTGAAGTTATTATGTCTATGGTAAGATCCTGCCCCCCATATTCTAGAGCATTTTTGATATCTCTATACCTTTCACTTAGATAATTTAATAAAGCAACAACTTGTTGGTCATTAGATAACTTTTCATTACAATTCTCCAAGTCTTGAATCAATTTAGTAAATTTGTCGAGATTTTCTTCCAGGCCAAAAGTAGGATCAAATCTAAAGTTATAAAACTGCCTTAAGAGGTAGCATTTATAAGGCATGGATTTATTTAGATACAGTGTTCCTAACTTAGTCCATAAAGCCTCAGCAAAGATAGTTTCTCCTGCTTTCCTAATCACACTATCAGAGAGATGAAGGAAAATGGTACTCCAAGCAGTATCATCCAATTCTTGTCTCCTATAAGTACTAGTCTCTACAGCCCAAGTTCCATCAAGGGCTACAGCACATCTCTGCTTACTAGTAGGGTCCTCATCTTTTGGCGCTAGAGATTAAAATCACCAATGCCATTCCATATCTCAATTTCAAATTTATGTGTAGTAGTAGACATGATGACCAACACAAAGCAACAGATTATGATTGAATAGGACAACAAGTACAATTGATTCAAGAAAAATATTAAAGGTAACAGGCATGTAATTATAAAAAATGCAATAGAAAATTACTTTTGCAGATACTTAACATACAATTCACAAGAGTATTAATGTCAATTATGAAAAGGTTTAAGGGGTGGTAACCCTTCTGTTCAACTGCTTCCTCAGATTCCTAGACCTTCAACGAGATCTTGGACAAAGGAAAGCAGAGGAGGGTAACTTACCTTAACAACCAATTCCAAAACTTAACAAGAACAGTAGCAATTTAAAGAAATGGGTTGCAGAGATATACCAGAGTCTGAAATTTTAAGGATTTCAGAAATAACTGCAGGGCAAAACCAAGGTTTGAGCAAACAATTACAGTGCAGGTGTAATTGCCAATTAATCAACAGTAACTCAGTATGAACTCGATAGGAATCGGGATGAGTCAACATAGCTCGCCAAACTCAGTACGAGTACTAGTACTCGATAAGACTCAGTAACGAGTCAACTCAGAAATCATTTGAACTCAGCAGAAAAAAAGGACCAGAGGTGAGTTTAAACGAGTTGTAAGAATTATCTCAACAATCATTAAAGATTTCAAAAAATGCAACAAATTTAGATGCTAGATAAAAAAAAAATTACGTTCAAAGATCCAACCAAATATGGATCTGAGGCAAGACACAAGGTACCCCCTTTTCAAAGAACAATCGTCCGTCTCCTCTTTCACAGATCTAAAAGTTTTGAATAAAAGAAACTTAAGGTTTTGAAAAGAAAAAAAAAATTCGAACAAACAGATCCAAAATTTTTAGAAAAGTGGCTCTAATACCACTTGTTATTTAAGAATCGTTTGAATAATGGTTGATTTGTAAAAACAGATTTATAAAGTTTGCAAAAATTAAAAGAACACGAGACAAAGCAATATGTTTTTGCCCTAGAATAGGGCCCGGATGTTCAATCGTTAGATTTAGTCATCCGTTGAGCATCTACCACGAGATTGTATTCAAGATCCACTAATATCAACCAAGAATTAGTACAAATGTTCGAAGAAATTGAAGATTCCTTCGGTATTTCTCCAGCCTCTCTATTTACAAGATCTGTAACCTACACATGTTACAATCTCAAAGATTGCACTAAGCACTCACTGATTCACAAAGAAAAAGAGATTGCACTTCACAAAGAATGATTACAGAACTTTTCAAGTAAAAACCCTAGCACTCAGAAGACGAAGACGGAAGACCCCAGAAGTCTCACTCACACTGGGTCAAAGAAAAAGCATGACCAAGTATATAAATGTCCAACCCAAAGGTCATGATCCAAGGGTCAAAGATGTTGCCACGTCGACAACAGATATTAACCCTTAAAGAAAGGCATAAGGTGCTATTTCAAGAAGCACGATTTTACTAAATCTTGCAGTTCATCAAAAACAGAACCGGCCCAACTGGCCAAGAATAATAGTGAGACAGCCCAAAAACTTTAACAAGAAGTTGTCGTGTAATGGGACGATTCTTCAAGTCTCATAGAAAAATTGTTTTTCGCCCATGTTGCAGTTGTCTCACTTCATTCGACTGCCAAGTCTTTCTCCATTACAAGTCTAAACATGATCCGTGCATATTTTTCACCGTGAAGCACGCTAGCGTGAAAGGCTGAATGTTTCCCTATTCTATGATTGGTGCCAAGATGCTCGCCAATTCGTAATGTGCATCCAATCATTGAGGTTCCCAACTCTGCTCATTCTGAGTTAGCCACCTTGCCCTATGTTCATACGGTACCCCATCAAAGCATGCATATTCAATTAAAAGTTGATCTCCTTGGCTCCATTCGGAGCATTGAAGGCTAGTAGCTTTTCGCATTTTCCCCCACAATACAATACTCGTACTCGTCAAACTTTCTACTAGCATTATAGCCCATTTTGCGCCATAATGCCCTTTGTCAGGTTCTGACCACAATTGATTGGCTTCCACGTTCCATTAAGAAAACCTCAAGGACCCACAAATTCCTCCTTAAATTTACTAGTCACTAGAGATAAAACACAGGAAACGGCTCAAAAATAAAGCCCATCAACGATTTGAACTAGGTTTGGCGGGTTGCGCCAGGCCCGTGCTGTAGTGCAACGCATGGGCGACGCTCGAAGGCCCAGGCAGCAAGCTACCTTGGCGGACCTTCACCCTAAAAAAATTAATTTAATATCGTGTGGGCTAATAGCCCACATATCAGATATTAAACTGATAAGAACAGATACTACACTTGATCTTAGCCAAAAGGCCGAGAAAGGTATGCTTTAACTAGACGTAGCCCAAATGCTTTTCTAGTACCTAGCTCTCTCTCAGGTTTCCTTAGAGTTCGATGTGGGATATATTTAAGATCATGGATGGGAATTTCAACGTTCGTAAAAGACGCTGACTGCTCTGGTAATGTTGTTAGCCCTTTCCATTAAGGTCTTACTCTCTGCAGCAACTCCAAGCTAAAAATTTATGCTACTGGGGAAAGAGACAAGTGAGGTTTTCGTAGTTGGGAAGGTTGGAGGACAGACGACAAATAATAGCAGAGGGGCTCGTCTTTCGTTCCTTGCCATATTCATCTGGTAGTATTCTGTTTGGTAATATGACATATTCCTTGTGGCCAAAGTTTCGATTTCTTTAGAGGACTTGTGAGAAGAAAACTGATCTGATGGTTTATTGGCTACTTCTTCTGGATATATGGAAAGGGCCATCAACTTTTCCTAGTGAATTGGTGAGGATACTTTCTCCCTTCCTTCCGCAGTTTTGCTATATACTTGTGGATTTAGATTGTTCATGAGCAAAAGTTAAGTTCTTCTAGATTTGGTTAAGTTTATTAGTTATAGTAGTGACAACGTTTTATACTTCGTGAAGGTAAACAAAATGTCAAGTATCGAAAGGTCAAATTAGGAGTCGAACTAATAGTAACAAATTAATGAGAACAAAATGCCTATTTTGAGGTGAAACCAATCAGTATCGAAATGAACCAGCTAGTTTTGGTTGCAAATTAGTCAGTTTTGGAGCTCGATTATTTGGTTTTTAGGTGACTTTAACGTATTCTATACTTTCTAAGTTTTTGGGGATATTCGACTAGATTTTTAATAGAAGAGACCATTAAAAATTGAAAATCATTGTTTTAGCACCTTTAAATTTCACAACTTTAGATGCATAAATGGCTTGTGTATTACTTTAGACTAGACAAGACATGAGAAAAATATTATTAAATTTTGCCGCAACATCTCTTCCTCAATTATGTTCAATTTTGTCTAATCCATTATCTCAAAACATATCCAAACAATTTTTATTAATTGTAAGTTGGAAAATTCTTCCAATTTCATACATTCAATTTCGATTACACGATCAAACAAACAATTATTTCTTAGGAATCAAGAAATTTCTATTACTAATCTGCATACAAAATCATAACTACAATGTCTGCAATTCACTTCAAGGGAAGGTCAGCTCAGAAGGCACGACCTGCCGATCAAGGCCACTAGCCCATTGTCGACTACGAGATAACCGGTGCACATCATAGACAAGCTCAACTCAAAATCCTACTGTAAAACAGATGGTTGAAGGAAAAAAAAGGCAACGTTTCATTATCAAGCTTCAAATTCTTCAAGTTGTACATCTTTAGCCTTCAAAGGAACATACTCTCCAAGATAACCTCCAAGATGATCTGCTAATGAAGGCTTATCAATTCTCTCGTGATGATATGATTTGCAGACAAAATATATAATTGTCTGAATCACAAGCCCAAAAAGAAAAAGTGCAGAAATAAGCACAACAAAAAGAATCCCATACAAAATTCTTGATGTAACCCCACCTCCAAATCCACGAACCACAAAATACTCAAATCCCAGCTGAATTCCAAAGAAAATTAGGCTAAGTACAAGAAAAGTTGCTGCAGATATGCCTGTTTTTCCCCTGATCAAACCTTGGCTCTTCGCCATTGCATTTAACCCATAAAATTCTTCCAAAACTGAAACCACACTAGCCAAATGCCAAATTATACTGATGTAAACAAACCCACTTAGGTAAATCACAAGAAGAGATATTAAGAGAATAGTGCCCACAAATAGTATTGATCTAAAAAGAAGAGCCCACAAAATGAATATCAATATAGAAACGATATTGTATGCAAAAACTATTAGGGAATTCCATATGAATGTAACCATAAGCCTTTTCCAAACTTTCGGGACTACCTTCATCACTTTTTTAAGAATAATTTCATTTGCAGTGTAAATGGATGCAATTGTATAAACAACTGCAGAAGTTGAAAGAAGAGCAAGAATGAGAAAGAAAATGAAGTACCCAATTTTGAAAAGAAAAAATGCAGTCCATTCTGACAATAAAATATCTGAAATCTTATCGTATGAACGGGTGCCCTTTGGTATTCTATCATGAATGTATTCGTTGAACATGATATCTGAAAAGATCATTTGCGAGATTTGAATATGACCCAAGTAGATTAAGGAAAGAGGGAGGATCATGGCTACTGTTATTTGGCTGAAAATCTTGATCCATGATGAGACAATGATGAATGATTCTTTGAAGATGCCCAAGAACCCAAGAAACTGAAATTCCTCATCTTCTCTGTCCATGATTTTGCCTGAATCTTGAAGAAAAAATGGATTTGGAAATGGAGATTGGAGGGCAACGAGTACGTATGGAAGAAGACGAAGGGTGGATCTTATGAGAGGAAGATTTTGACTTGGAAATGTCAAATCAAGTGTGCTAGCTCATAAGCCCACCCAAAAATACTAATTGGAATGTCAAATATTCTACAATATAAAGTATTGAACGATGCCACTAGTAACGAACGTGGTATAGCCTTACCCATCAAATAATAAATTGTCTTGAATATATCATAATGACTATTGATAATATTCATTAGAAATAGCATTATTCTGAAGTATTTGCATTTGCACGACATTTGAATCACGAACTTGTAGGTAAAATTTAGATTTTACGTAATCAACTTCAAAAAACTCATGATCGACATGAATCGAGAACAATTACATTCGTGAGTGCGTATATTATGTTATGTCCTTCCCCATTCGATTCATTAATTTATTTATTTGATTGTAGAATTGTGCACACAACTTGTCTACCAACTGAATTGTAAGGTTTTTTTGCTTAAAAAATTCTTGAAATTCCACGAAGGAAGCTTCCTAGATAATTAATTTATTTGTTCATTTTGGACTAAATTATGGTATGCACTTGTCTACTTCTCGCTCTCAACTTATCCCACAATAATTTACTTGGTCAACAATGAGAGTCTCTAGAAGGCCCTGTCCATTTTTTGGCAAGGGATTAATTTCTCTTGATCGTAATTAATTGCTTAACTCACAATTATTATTTTAAAACTTTTTACTTTACATACTTAATTTTAACCACGCATTTACGAAAAAAAAATTTGATGGAAAATCAAGTTTCGAGGTGGGCTTATCTTATTGGATGAGGGTGGCCTACCTGATGAGGAGGTGATTCGCCATTCGACAGTAGTACCACGTAGGACGGTGTGTTCATCCGCCCAAAATCTTATTTTTACCAAATAATTACCATCAAACGAGGTTTTAGTATTCTACAAATAATATAATGCAAATGGTTCAAGATAGAATGGAGTGATAAATGTGGTCTTGACTGGCATAATTTAATTGAGGTTTTCTAATCTTTGAAAGTTCTTTAGAAATAGCAATACTTTTTCTATCGTGAATATAAACTATTTCTTAATACTAGAAATGTGCTGTAAGTCAATTCGTGAAAATGATCAAAATTAGAGAGGTAATTGTGAAGGGTACAATCTTATTAATTAAGCTATTTGTACTTGTAATTTGACACTTTTGTTGATGGATAGGTGACGTGATAAGATTGTGATGATTGGATTAAATGTGTGAGATATGAAAGATGGTAAAATAAAGCTCAACAAATAGGGTCAAAGACATATACTTTTTCCAGGAGATGAAGTGGTAGATTTTGATTGACAGTTTTTTCTTTAATTTTTTTACTATGCAGATAAGAAAATGTCAACTGTATCTGTATATAAATCTCCGTCATTGAATTTGTTTATATAGCAGGACTGAAGTGTAAGTTTTATGCCCTAAATCCAATTAACTTTGGACATAAAAAATTTTAATACATAATTAATGCAATTTTATGGCAAATCTATCTATTATTTAATTAATATTAAATTAAATTAAATAATAGAATTCGTAGATTCAAATTTGATAATTTGTTACTCACAAAAAGTTGTGATTGTGAGATACAAATTACATGTGATTGAATCATAAATCATCAGTGGTCGTAAGTAATTACATGATATGGATATCGTTATTACGAATAAACCATCACGTATAACATTTCTTACTTGTGAAGTAAGTAGCTGATTTCACAAATTAGTGTTTTGTGACACTTAAATGAACATTTGGATGTTTTATTATAGAACAAAACATTAAAGACTCGCTGGAAGATTCCACATGGATAACTATATGAGTGTCGATGGTTAATCTCTAACGTTTAGTAGTGAAATTGATCGTTTGACTTGATGTTATCGTAGTGCCTTACATGAAGACAGTCATACTTTGGTGATATTGGATATTGATCTGCCAAGAGCCGCTAATACGGTATCGTTCGAGCATGTCAAGAATCATATGAAAGTTGTAAATGACCAATAGAGGATTTTCAATTCTTAACTAGTATGAGATTATGATCTACTTTTCATTATGTTAAATTGATAATGAAATCCTTGGTTAAGATCTATTTATAAGTCGAAAATGGAGTTTTCGACTTCTACTAGTCTTAGATAATAAGAGATTATGATCTACATTTTATTCAATTAAATTGATAATAAAATTCTTAGCCAATGTGCACTCATAAGTCGAAAAAAGAAGTTTTCGACTTATACTAGTGGAATGAAAGATATGATTCATAATCAAGATTGAACAATTGATAATTGAGATTGATACACTTTTATATCTCGGAATTGACCGGATCATATTAACAATGATTATAGTTTCACAGTAAAAAAAAAAAAAAATGATTTTGTCATACCACACGACATTTTTCTTCACATGTATTGCCTGATACATTGTTAGATGTTAATCGTGAGATGGCATATGCGAATTAGTGATAAATTAAAAGGGGTATTTTAATTTATCAATTTTGATTAGATTAAAATAATTCGTAATTGAGAATTTAATAGATCACACACTAACGGAGAACTTGAAGAATGAGATTCGCCAATTAATTAATTAATAAGTGTTGAATAATTAATTAATTTGGTTGCTTATTAATAGGCTCAAATTAATTCATGAACCACATTTAGATTTAATTAATTGAATTAATTAAATATTGTATCGGATTAAGTTATAAGACAGGCTAATCCCATTTGAGCTTATATAAATAAGCTACTAAGATTTGAAAAATTGTAGAGAAAATTCATATTTTCGCTAGTACAAGAAAAGTAAAAACCCTAGTTCTCTCAAACTTGTTCCCTGTGTGGATTTTCATTGCATGCTGGACAATTAGACAGCTGTGAATTACAAATCGTGATTGTTGGACTTCTAGAAACACAAAAGAGTTTACACAATTCAACAAAGATATAATTTCTATCACAATTTCTATTTAAATACAAAGTAAATCCTTGATAAGAATTGAAATTTTGTTTAAATTCCGCTATGTACGATTAAGTAAATTCCCAACATGAAGTTGGTACAAGATTGCGCCAAGTTTAAGGTAAGTCAGAGTGTAAATTAGGATGTACATGTAGTAAAATTCTAATCTTATATCATTTACCTACAAAATAAATAATTATCGTGTAAGGTATGAGATTTCCTCTTAATATGTATCAAATTATATGTTGCAACTCAAAAGTCTAAAATCGTGTCACAACTTGACAAGTTCAAATTTGTATTTCATGATTAATTTAGTTTTCATCACAAAAGAAACCTGGACGCGGATGTTTGGAATATTTGGAACTCCATTGGCTAGAAATCAAAAGTTCGAAACGCGATCATCACAATTTTCAAATGTTTGGGAATCTAGATACAATTGAATCATGTTTAGTATACATCCTCTCTTACATCATTGACTACACTCTCTCATATGGCATCATTTCATGAGTAATGCTATGTGTGCATAATAGTGTACACACATAATTACACCCCCTCGAACATTTCCCTCATTTAATTGAACATTTAAAATATATATATATATATTTTTTATTTTTTATTTTTTTTATTTTTAATTTTTTTTTCAACCAATTTTTTCTGGGCTATGCTTGCTGTGTACACTCTTGCGTACCGCAAAAGTGATAGTCCCCTCACATAAAGGAGTCCCACACTGAAGTGACAGTGATAGTCCCCTCATCTTTTCTTGCAAAAACAACAAATGTCATCCATGATGTAACAAATGAGTGTATAAATAGCATAACTTTTGGTTAACATCATAATCACTATTTTTTTTTTTTTTTTTAATTCTACAAAATGTACTTCATTAAATAATATGATAAAATTAACAGATGTGATGTATCTTAATTGCATATAATAAAAAAATAATCTTCAAAAGCAAGCAAAGCAGCCTTATAGCTGGATAACTACAAAATATTATTAAAAAAACGTCATGCATTATCTTAAAACTAAATGACAGCAAATGGGTATATTTTACTCAATCAACACTAAGTCAACAGTATTGTTAGTTATAATTATGAATTAGGTATCGTGCTGGTGCATGCCATTTTTTTTTTTTTTAGTTTCTATTTACTTCAACTTATTTGCTTTAGTTTTCTATGTTCTCGATTGACGAAAAAGTTGAACATATTTCATCTTTCTTTAGAAAATTGTATTGTTCATACTCAATCAATTGCTCGGTAGTAAGTTGATATCTAATTTATAAAATTGAGATAACGAAAGCCATTCAATTTTTTGTTGAGTTGTCACACGACCCTTATAGGGACAAAAAAATATATTCTTGAAAAATTTGTGACAAGTACAAAATAAAGTATAAAAGTAAAATACAATAATCTGAATATTACTTTACATTAGACTTGACTCTCAACAACGTCAAGTAAACTCTTGATTACAATACTATTTAATTACCTCAAAGGCTTAAACAAAACAAGATAAAGAAATATAAAAAAAATTAAAATTACACATAAAATTGTTCCAATAGAACATCCTTTGATTTTAAAGGGACATAATCCCCTAAATAATCATAAACCTCAAGAGAATCTGCTAACCAAGATTTGTCAATAGTTTCATGGTGATATGACTTGCAAACGAAGTAAAGGACTGTTTGGATTATAAGGCCAAATAGTGTCAAAATGGACTGCGAAAAAAAGCAAAAAATTCCGAACCCTAATTTGCTCCATAAAGAGTAGTTCCCAAGAACAAAACACCTTTGAAATCCCAGTTGAATTGCAATGAAACACAGATTGAGCAACAGGAAAATGGATAGTGAAATGATTAACTTGCCTTTTATCAATTTCTTGCTCTTGATCATGGCTTCAATCCCATAATCTTGTTCCAAAACAGAAATCACGCTAGCCAAATGCCAGATGATGCTTATATAAAGAAATCCCATTATGTATACGGCAGCAAGAATTGCAAATATTGGAAATCTAGTTAGGGTAGTAATATCGGTAAATTCTGTAGAAAGTACAAGTAATGCAAGAACGTTGTATGCAAAAATGACGATGAAACTCCATATGAAAGTTATCATAAGTCTCGTCCAAACTTTCGGTACCACTCTAATGACTTTTTTGAAGGTTATTGTTTTCGAGATGTATATGCAAGCAATAGTGTAGACTACAGCAGAAGTCGAGAGAAGGGAGAGGGCGAGGAAGAAAATGAAGTAAGTGAATTTGAACGTCCAAAATGTTGTCCAATCGGACGAGATTGAATTGGAAATGTTAAAATATGTGTATGAACTCTTGTGTGTATACCCTGATGCCTCTTCATTGTGAATTATGTCTTCAAAGAGGAATTGAGAGATTTGCATATGAGCCAAGAAGATTAGAGAGAGAGGACAAATAATGGCTAAGGTGATTTGTAAGAAAACCTTTCTCCATGAAAAAGTTATAATGAAAGACTCTTTGAAAATGCCAAAGAAACCAAGAAACTGAATTTCCTCTTGCTCTTTTTCCATTAGTTTCCTTTTAAAATCCTAAGAGAATGGAATTAAGGAATGAAAAATCCTAAGAGGATATTGGATAGTGGAAGGTAAAATCCCAAGAGAATGATGAGAGAATGGGATTTGTGAAAATTTGGACACATAATAACATTGAGTGGACTTTGGATCATTCAATGATGCTTAGTTTTAAAGTAAGTAGCGACACACTAATAAATTAGTTTTTTGGGATTGGGGAGAGAACATGGGGGAAGGGTGTATTCAAAGGGTTTGTTCTAATACCGTAAGAAATAATGAAGTTTAAGGGTCCGCTTGGCAAAAATTTTAAAAAATCGTCTAAAAAAGCCCTTTAAATTAACATTTTAATTTAGAGAGTGGGCCAAACTCACTTTCTATAGATAAATACATTCAAAGTATTTCAATTTTCAATGTATAAAAATAATAAAATAAAATAGAGAAAAGTTAGTGAAAAATAAAAGGTGGGGAAAAATAAATCTTTTTTTAGAGTAGTAAAATTAAATTTTAAATATAAGGAGTTTGTTGGAGTACTTCAAAATTTTAATTCTCTAAATTTATAGATACTCTTCGAATGATATAATATGCTTTTAAAAAATATAGTATCTCTCGAAGATGATTTTAGTTTGAAGGTTAAGGGTCCACTTGGCAAAATTTTTAAAAGACTAAAATTGCTTTTGAGATTAAAAAAATACTTCTTTTAAATCTGTTATTTCAAGAATCGTTAAAAGAGTTTTTAGATGAAGTTGTTTAATGTAGCTTTATCAAAAAACTTTTTTACAAAAAGCAGAAGTAAAAAAGGGTGAAACGAGCCCTAAGTTAGCTTGATGCCTCGATATGAATGATGAAAAAATAGAGCTAATGGGATTTTAATTTGGGATAGCTATCTAAAAAGAAAAAGGTATACTAATAAATCGAGGGCCATTGATTAGCACAACTAAACACTTAGTGCATGTTTGATATCGCTTTTTCATTCCAAAAATCAATTTTTTGATCGTTATTTCACTATTCAAGCCATCATTTTTTATTTCTTCTTTCATAGATAGGATCCACTTTTCTCTCGAATGGTCAAAAAATTAATTTTCAAAATCGCTACCGAACAAGCCCTTTGTGTGAACTTTAGTACCTTACAAATTATATATCCTCTCTCTCTCTAAATTTTGTTTACTTCTGTCAATTCAATGCGTAAAAAATAAATCATAAATATTTTTCTCATTTTTATTTCAAGTTTTGAATATCTCTCCATTTTTTTTAATCTTTTTACTAGATGAAGCATAATCTTTCTGTCTTAAAGAAAAAAACATATTTTAGTCAATGAAAAATATACTCTTAAATTACCTACTTTTAATACGGTTGATTAAGCAACAGTAATGCTTTATTTTCACATTTACTAATTTTATCGTCAAGAGTATAAATTGTTAAAAAAATCACCAATTTATTTTTTAAGAAAAGAGATTTAAAAATTAGTCGTACATTTTAAAATATTAATTTTTTCATAAATTATATATATGAATTAAATTATGGTAGAAGTATAAAGAACAGGAACTAGCTGCTAACGTTGATCATAATTGCAAAAAGAATGGTCAATTTAGTGCTTGTTTGGATTTCATTATAAGTACGTTATATTATAAAAGTCAAAATTAAAATCAAACTATAATTTTAATATCCCATTTTGCAAAATTCAAAACAATTCTATAATTATGCATCACTCATTTCTATCTCATTATAAGTTCAACAACATATAATAAAATCCAAACAAGCACGGGAAATAGTATCATTCAGTTATAATTTCAACAACTTATAATTTTTATCCAAACAATATAAAACGTAAACTTAATGTGAGTGACAATGGAAGTAAATTGAAGTTTAATGACATTAAGCTCGCTATTTGGTAGGGATTAAAATTCATATTTTAATTTAAATCAAAGTCAATAACTAATTTTAATTACATATTTTACGAGACTCAAAATTTTTCAATCACATATCTCAGCAACATTTATCAAAATTTATTAAAAATTTAATGAGGAAATTAGACTATATATCCTAAGTATAAGATCCTTTTGAAAAATCACGTGAAAAGTTATTGTTCAAATATAAAATACTGCATTTTCGCAATAGTCATAAATATATGTACAATGCAATTGCAAGTTTAGAGCTTGTTTTGTTTGGACTAAAATCAAATTTTAATCTACAATCTTGCTCTCACAATACATGGGGTGGGGTAATTTTTTTTTTTTTAAATAATCACCCACTCACCCCATCATGCACTCGGCATGTGAGTGGGCCTGTACAGGCCCTGTGAAACAGAGCTTGCACAGTAGGAATTATTATTTAATCTAAGTCAAAGTCAAACAATCAATATTAATCATACTTTTATGAATCTCACAACTTTTCAACCACATATTTCTAAAATTTCTATCACAATTTACTAAAAAAATCTAATTTTAATCCCCACCAAACATCCTCTTTGGTTCAATTTGAATAGTATTCTTGTTGAGTTTGTTCCGTAATGATACAATCAAGATTACTGTGCTTCAATTGAAAACATACTCTTGTTCTATTTCCTTTTATACTATTATGTCCTCACATTTCCATTAGAATGTGCTGAGCATGTATAGGGCTAGCAGCGGTGGGGAAATCGGGACGGTCGCGGCGAAATAGGGGAGGTTTTGTGGTAGAACGGGGGGTGGCGTTTGTGATGTAGGGTAGAAGAAAAAGGAAAATGAAATTAATTTTCCATTTTCTTTTTGTTTGTCTAAAGTATTTTTTTTTTTCATTTTAATATTTGGTTTAGCATTCGACTTGATGATTAAAACCATGCTTTCAACCACCTCAAGTACTACACTGAAACAAAAAAAAGTGAATGTTTTTCAGTGTTTGTCACTTTTTTTAATTATGTATCACTTTTTTTTTTTTTTTTTTTTTTTTTTTTTCTTTTTTTTTTTTTTTTTTCTTCTTTCAACCACCTCAAGTACTACACTGAAACAAAAAAAAGTGAATGTTTTTCAGTGTTTGTCACTTTTTTTAATTATGTATCACTTTTTTTTTTTTTTTTTGAATTTGTGTCACTTTTTTGAGTTTATGTCACTTTTCAAACTTGTACCCGTTTTTTTTTCCTTGCACTTTTTTTATTGTTTGTCACTTTTTTAAAGATGTTTGTTAATATAGGGGAGGTTTTGTTGTAGAAAGGGGGTTGGCGTTGGTGGCGTAGGGTAGAAGAAAAAGGAAAATGAAATTATTCTTTGATTTTCTTTTTGTTTGTCTAAAGTATTTTTTTTTTCCTTTTAATATCTGGTTTAGTATTTGACTTGATGATTAAAACCATGCTTTCAACCGTCTCAAGTACTACATTGAAAAAAAAATGAATGTATGAATGTGAAGGATTGATAAGCAAACAACGATGGTGTTTAAATTATGACATTTTACATTCTTATTGTCACTTTTTTTCCCCTCTTTTTAAGTGTATCACTTTATTTTTTTCTTTTTATAGGATTGAGATTTAATGATTCCTCAAAAATGTTGGTTTAAAGGAAAAGTCGCTTTATATTCTTTGCACAATATAATAATGAATTTAAATGAAAAGTTTAGTCACTTTATTGAATTGATTTCAATGTTTTAATTGGCGTTTTATCACTTTTTTGAGTGCTTGTCATTTTTTCTGAATATTTATCAATTTTTTTGAATATTTGTCAATTTTTTGAGCCCTTATTTGAGTCACATTATTTTCATAAGAATTCAATTTTGAATAGTGTATGAATGAAAAATGTGTGATAAAAATTAATAAAAAGTTTTGAATTTACGTGTAATATTATTTTATTGAAGAATGTGTGGTTGAAATGATGTCAAATAACTGTTAAATAATGTATTTTTTTGAAAGAATGTGACTTAAACATGGCCTGAATTTCTGTCACTTTTTTTTTTTGGCTGTTTGCCACTATTTTTTTTATTTTCTGCCACTTTCTTGAAATTTTTATCAATTTTTTGAGTGAAAAATATTTCTTTTTAATAAAAAAGTGACATACGATGACATTGTATGTCACTTTTTTATTTTACACAGTATTTTTATTTCCAAAATGTTTTTCATATGATCTTTCAAATCACCATTAATTTTAGGGATATTTTTGTAAGTTGTCCAAATTTAACTATAATCATAACTCAACAAGGGCTTAATAAACATGTAAATGGGTTCATTTTTGGGAAAATTAGGTCAAGTACGGCCAAAAAGTAATAAAATTGAATAATACGCTTAATTAATATTTTTCTCATTAATCCTTTAACTTAACCGTAATTAATACGCTAAAAACGCCCAAATTTGATGAAAAGAAGTCATGCTGAAATAACAAAACACTAACCCCTGAAGAAGGAGGTCGTTCCATAAAAAATCACCACCGATTAACAGCACCTCCACCATTACGGACTCGAAGCATGGGTGAAGAAAGCACCAGCACCATTAGAGACTCAAATTATGGGCGAAGAAAAAGCCAACTTCATTCCGATTTTGTTTAGGGTTTTTTCGCTCTTTGTATGTGTGTTGTGTGTCGTATGAGTTTCCATAGTATATCCGAACCTTGATGTGTATATATATAGCTTTGGCAGTAATTTTTATGGTTTTGGAGTTTCATGTCATGCTGCTATATTAATTCCATTTTTTCATCCTTATTTAAAATCTTGTTATGTTGTCATTGCTGGATTTCATGGATCAATTTTGCTGCCAATTTGACTGCAATCCATTTATACACCCCTTGTGCCGAAATTCCATATCTAATTGATGAGATGAACAAAATGCTAGTGTCATTCTTCAGTTTGTGGAGTTTCTTAGAATGCTTCTTGTGCCCTAGTTGCAAGTTAGTTCTATATGTGCATTTTTTCTTTTTGTATTTTAAACTGAATTCTGATATTGAAAAGATGAGAATTTGAAAGGTATTTTGCTTCTATTTTATTGGTTATGGTCTTTGGAGTGGCTGCACATTGAGTGTTTTCCCAGTTTGATTCAGTTGGCAGAACTATTGTCCCAAAAGGAAGATAACATAAGAAACAGAATTACCAAATTACTTATCTCACCTTAGGATTTTTATTTCAGTGCTTTGATTTTCCATTTCATCTCCTTATCTGCTCTTTTTCTGCAATTTTTCTTTCTTATTTTCTGAAACATTCAAAGTTCGGTAATCTCTGCAGAAAAAAACGTAAATTTATGTCTTAGTTGACATCGATATTCCTTTTTGTTAAATCATTTTATTCAAATGAGTTAATATAAATACTTACAATATATGAAAGGCAGAGCTCATGAACTCCCCCTCGTCAATTAACATTTTTGAGTTTATGTCAGTTTTTTTTTTTATTTCTATCATTTTTTTTAAAGTTTAGGTCTTTTTCTATGTCACCTTTTTTTTTAAGTGTATGTGACTTTTTAAAAGTTGATGTCACTTTTGTAAGTGCACGCTATCAAAATTTGAAGATGGGTACAAAACTTTCTGAAAAGACTATTACATTCACGGATGGATGAGAAAGAGAGGGGGGGGGGGGAGCGTCACTTTTTTTTAGTGTCTCACTTTTTGTTGAATTTGTGTAGCCTTTTTTTCTTTCTTTCTTTTTTTTTAATTTGTGTCGCTTTTACAAATTCGTCACTTTTTTTAAATTTTCGTTACTTTTTAAAAATTTTGTCATTTTTTTAGCATTTGTTACTTTTTTGAATTTTGTCGTTTTTTTAAATGTTTGTCACTTTTTTATCAATCACATTCTTGAAATTTTTATCATTTTTGATTGACAAATATTATTTTTTAATAAAAGTGACATTGTATGTCATTTTTTAATTAAAAAAAAGTGATACTAAACTTTAAAAGTGACATTGTGTCACTTTTTTAGATTTTTTCTCTCTTTTTTTAGTTTTTGTCACCTTTTAAGTTTATATCACTTTTTTAAATATTTGTCACTTTTTAAGAAGATAAAAAAGTGACATAAAATATTATATTTTCCCAACATAATCATCATGTGGATTGTCCAAGACATGTTGATTATGTTAAAAATATGATTATTGGTATTGCACAAATAGAGGTTTTTTTTTTTTGGTCACTTTTTTTGAATTTATATCACTTTTTGAATGTCTGTGTTACTTTCTTTTGAGTTTGTATAATTTTTTGAGTGTTTGTGTCACTTTTTTTAAATTTTGTCACGTTTTTTGAGTTTACATGACTTTTTTAAAAAAAAAAGTGACATTGTGTCACTTTTTTATTTTACACAGTATTTTTTACTTCAAAAAAACTTTTCATATGATTTTTCAAAACACTTCAAATTTTAAGGGTATTTTTGTAAGTTTTCATGTATTCTTGCACTATCAGCTCATTCTGCAACCTAATTAGGCTCATCTTCACAAATTTGGCCCAATCAGACAAGCATTATCGGCCCCTTCCTAACCTCCATGGGCTCATATTCATAAACAGTCCATTTTTCAAACTATAAATACTCACTTCATCATGATGCCTTTCTTGTCTAATTTTCTCCTCTGCACAGCTAAAACAAAACCCTAGGTTCGTCCCTCGTATCACCATCCACCTCCGACTCCTGTTCCCTCGGAGCCGCCGCTGACGGTCAGCTGCCTTTCATCCACAGCTGAGGTAGGTCATCCGTAAATTTTTTTCATGCTTATATTAATGATTTCTAATTTTAATTTCTGTGTTATTGTTTGTTTATTTATCTTACTCCATTTGGATTTTCTTGTTTGCGAAACTATTTATTGAATTATAAGACAAAATTATATTCATTATTTTGAAATTTTTTAGTTAATTATTGGAGTTTTTTTTTTTTTTTTTTTCAAATTTTGGGTGTATAATTCTTCTTGCTATTATTTTTTGCTCTTAGATTTTATGTTTGAAAATTGGTTGATGTTTGTTCTGGAACTGCGGGTGCCAGACTCTACTGAAGTTTTTACCTAGCGTTAATCTTTAGCTTTCAGGATACCACTAATAATGCTTATGGCTACCAGGAAAAGTATGCAGCTTATTACATTCTCTCAGGAAATAGTAGATGGAGAACCTATCTATGTTTCGTCTAACAGCCTTCCAATCAAGGCTTTCAAGCGGGAGCCTGCAGGGCATGCTTTTCACGCTGCTGCTCTCAGATTGATAGGTCATGTTGAGGAAACAAATGCAGATAATCAAGTCGAGGAGGGTTCGAATGCGAAGGACCAGGAGTACAAGCAAACATCGGACTTCTACAGTAGTAAGGGCAAGAAGAAATCTGGCGGTGAAGGGAAGCAGCAGGATCATTATGCTTTATTGGGATTGGGCCATTTGAGGTATCTTGCGACTGACGAACAGATAAGAAAAAGTTACCGGGAAACAGCATTGAGGCATCATCCTGACAAGCAGGCGGCACTTTTACTTTCTGTGGAAACCGAGGCAGCAAAGCAAGCGAAGAAGGATGAAATAGAGAATCATTTCAAGGCAATTCAAGAAGCTTACGAGGTGCTGATTGACCCTGTCAAGAGAAGAATCTATGATTCAACAGATGAGTTTGACGATGAGATCCCGTATGAGTGTGCACCGCAGGACTTTTTCAAGGTGTTTGGACCAGCATTCTTGAGAAACGGACGCTGGTCAGTGCACCAGCCTATTCCGACTTTGGGAGATGAAAACTCTACTCTCAAAGAAGTGGATGGTTTTTATGATTTTTGGTATAGCTTCAAGAGCTGGAGGGAGTTTCCTCATGCTGATGAGTTTGACCTTGAGGAAGCTGAGTCCCGTGATCACAAAAGGTGGATGGAGAGGCAAAATGCAAAACTCTCAGAGAAGGCAAGGAAGGAAGAATATGCGCGTATACGTACACTTGTTGACAATGCATACAAAAGGGACCCTAGAATTCTTAGAAGAAAAGATGAGCTGAAGGCTGAAAAACAGAGGAAGAAGGAGGCCAAGATTTTGGCAAAGAAATTGCAGGAGGAAGAAGCAGCTAGGATTGTTGAGGAGGAGAAACGTAGAAAAGAGGAGGATGAAAGAAAGGCTGCTGAAGCAGCTTTAAACCAGAAAAAGTTGAAGGAGAAAGAGAAAAAGTTATTACGAAAAGAGCGGACTCGTCTTCGCACACTTTCTGGAGCTATCTTGTCCCAGCATTTGCTTGATCTTTCTGATGATAATGTGGAAGGTCTTTGCATGTCGCTTGACATCGAACAGCTGAGGAATTTATGTGACAAGATGGAAACAGAGGAAGGGCTAGGGAGAGCTGAATTTCTCAGGGAGGCACTTGGATCTGATAACCAACTGAAGGATGAGAAACATAATGAGAAGAAGAACCTACAGCAGAATGGTTCTATGGGGGTGAATGAACAAGGGTTATTTGGCGGCAATGAGAAAAGAGAGAAACCCTGGGGCAAAGAAGAGATTGAAATGCTGAGAAAGGGAATGCAGAAATATCCTAAAGGAACTTCTCGGAGGTGGGAAGTGATTTCTGAGTACATTGGTACTGGAAGGTCAGTTGAAGAGATTCTGAAGGCGACAAAAACTGTTCTTCTTCAAAAGCCCGACTCCTCTAAGGCTTTTGATTCCTTCCTCGAGAAAAGAAAGCCAACACAATCAATTGCATCTCCTCTTACAGCTAGAGAGGATTTGCCGGGGTTATCAAATAGCAATGCGTCCGAGAGGAATGCTTCTGATCCAAATAATTTGCCAGAGTCATCCAGTGGAACTGGTAGCTGCAAAAACTCAGACGATAGTACAGCTGCTAATGGTGTTGTTGCTTCAAGTTCAGATCCCGATGCATGGTCAGCTGTTCAGGAAAAAGCTTTGGTTCAAGCTCTGAAGACCTTTCCCAAGGAAACTAGCCAACGCTGGGAACGAGTTGCAGCTGCAGTTCCTGGGAAAACTGTCGGTCAATGTAAGAAGAAATTTACGTTGATGAAAGATAACTTTAGGAACAGCAATGTGCCGGAGAAGAATACTAGCACGGCTGATTGTTCAGATCCATCTTCCAGCCCAATTGAGAATTTTCAAAAGCCAGATGAAAGTAATTTTGGAAATGGGGTTTCTTCAAGTTCCGATCAAGATATATGGTCCGATGTTCAGGAAAAAGCTTTGGTACAAGCTCTTAAAACATTTCCAAAGGAAACTAACCAGAGGTGGGAAAGAGTAGCTGCTGCAGTTCCTGGTAAAACTGTTAATCAGTGTAAGAAAAAGTTTGCGTTGCTGAAAGAGAACTTTAGGAACAAGAAAAATGCCGTGTAGTCTGTTTATTTCCCCATGCTGGGAAACTCTGAATTCAAGTGAGATTGCCTGGATATAAAGAGGGCTACTTCACGAGCCTCTACCAGTAATCGAAAAGGTTCGAAGTGATTTCATAGAAGGAAGCCACTCTGCCAGAAGGGTTTGTCTCTCCGGAACAAGTATTCACGACTGCTTACAGCACCTTCATTCACTCGTCTTGCTACTTAGGAACTTCTACGAAATCCAGTGAGTAATTTTTTGTTCAGATGATCATTTATAGGAACATTGCACTCTGAAGTGCACGTCTACATCTGACCATTATTATTGTCTTTATGCCATATAGGTTATACCATGTCTGCTTTTTTTGCAGCTAGATCATTCTGACGTTTATCAAATATGTGTTTTTATTCTACCACAAAAGATTTAATGACGTTTCTGTTATTCTGTACTTCCTTATGCTTGGAAGTTTAATAACAATGGATTTGAACCACCATTCTTCAAAAAATATTACCATCAAACAGGGTAACTTTGACAATGGAAGGCAAGCAGCATTGTTCTGTAAAAACGCAGTTGATTACGGGTTTCGTATCTGAGTTTCTTTGTTCATTTTCAGGAAATTCCAACAACAGTCGAAATCTTTGAAATTCGAGTTCACTAAAATTATTTTTCATTTTTCTATTCATTTCAGCGGTATATCTACTGGCAGATTCACAGAGCTAGACCCTCAAAACCACAAATTGGCGTTCAAATTTGATGTACCTGTTCTTACTGGAAGCTTAATTCATTCTCGCAAACGAGTCATTCTTCAAGTCTATGCAAAATATGAATCATTCAGTTGGCTCATATTTTCATTAATCTTTTGTTTATCAAACAATTTCCTTTTGGAGAGAGTCAAAACGTACAAATTCTATTTAAACAACAAAAAAAGAAGAAAAATCAAAGCAAATAGAGTAGAGAAATTCGAGGCAACTGTTTCAGTTTAGAAGTTGCAAGTGGAAAAATAGATACATGATAAATATCCATTTGAGATAAAAATTAAAACATTTCACCATTTCCAGAACACATTGGAACCACACTTGTATTTGTCCTTCCCTTGGCACTCCAACTCCAAGTCCTCAGAAATATATGGTACTTTCTGCAATAGATTAGAGAGAAAATTATATATCTCAAAGCTACCTCCTCTCACATATAAAGGAATATACCGTGCCTGCATGGCTTAGTTTTATCTTTTAAGGTGTCCGAAACAACCCTTTTTCCCGATCTGGACTGGTTTTACCAATTAGATAGTTCGACGCATTTTAATACATGTCCTTAGTGTGTACTTTTCTCGTCTTAGTACGTTTTGACACATCTACTTCTATCAAGATTAGACATAGAAGTAGGACAAATGAGATAGTGAGACCAGTTGGAAGCACATTTGACACCTCCACGTGCACTCCATCGTGAGAGAGAAAGAAAATGGGCAAAAAAGGATTCAATTTGAGACAAAGATCAAACCTTTTGCTTGGCTAGATCTTGGCAGCCAGTGAAGTTTTCTGGGAATTTGCATGACCCAAACTGAACTGTGAAAGCTCGGGCAAAGTTCGCACCACTTGTAGCCAGCCTCTTCTTGTCATTCAATTCCTATTCCAGCAATCAAGTTTGTAAGAAACTAACGTATCCAGTGCAAAAGCATAATCTAAACATTTGTCTTTCGTTTAATTTCATTCGACTGTGATCGGAAAAATATTCGATGTGTAATATTGGACAGTAGAGTAAATAACTTCTTTTTCTTTCCTTCAATAATGTTCGGCCCACCCCATGTAAAAATAGTGGATTACAATATGGAAAAATTTCATAATTGGTCCACAACATAAAGAGAGCAAGTTGGAATCCTCAATATTTACTTATAGTTAAACAATTTTCTCTGGTGATAAAAAACTACATAAATCTCGATTAAATCATCATGTGTCTGATTACAAATTTCTTGAACCAACCCAAGTCGAGAAACAAAATTCAGTCCGAGTTAAAGGTATTTGAACAACTTCGGTGTTGGGGATTGATTGTGCGGATATAACGAAAAGTTGAAGACGAACTTACTATTCGAAAAATAGATGGGACTTTGGCGATGAAAAGAAAATGGAACCTACCTTGTTGGCCTTGCTCTTTTCAATATAATCTTCAATGATGCCAGCATTTGCAGAGGATGTAAAAACAACACCAGAGACGAGGGCAGCTCCAAGGCCAAGAATTGCAGCTCTTCTGGATGATTCTTTCGAGTCGGAGATCCACCCGGCCCTGATCACCGGCAACTTTCGAACCGGTGCAGGAGAAAAAGCTACATTAGGCACAGATGAAACCTTTGCTTTGAGTTCGGCACCGGATACGGCATAGTTGCATGCCAATACACTTGAGTTCGTGGCTGCCATTTTCTGCTTTCGTGACAACTGGATCAAGAAGAAATGAAGGTTGGAAAATTTGGTTTATGGGCAGCTGATGGAAACTGATGTGGAAGGGTAGGATTGTGTGTGTAATTAAGGTTGTGGTGGGAGTGTGGATAAGGTGAGATTTCCTCACTGGCAAATGTCCTGTCCTAGGTGGCATTTTTGTGTCAAATTTCAACATACTAAAACCTAAATAGGTAATTGAAGCAGCCACAAGTCTCAGTTAGATCGGTCGAGTTCAACCAGATGTCATCATTTATCGTGTTAGACTGCCGTCCTTCTGTCCCAAAACCTTAGCAAAGAGGCAATCCTTATCGTCCTAAGTAACGGCAGTGTCGGGGATTTGCTGCTTTTCTCATTTTGAAATGAATATACGACAGTTTATTCATATTCCAAAATAATTTCCATTTTCATCGTTTAAATTTAGTGAAATATTTTTCCACTTTATTTCATGTCATTGTAAAAGTAAAAATAAATTTTAAATGGTATCAATCACTTTTGTTTACCAAAAGATAAAATGTTGATGGTCAAATATTCGGAAAATTTGAAAAAAAAAAAAAAAAGTATATCACAGCTAATTCTTTTTCCACCATAGCTAAAATTGATTCTCTTAAAATTACGACGATACCAAACAAAACCTTAGTTCGTAGCTGGACAACATCGTATAAGAATAGAAATAAATTGTTCATTGAAATTAAGCTTGTCAAGGGCATACTCGATTGCATTTCCATTCAGAAATATCCATCCTCTACTACCTATAAGCCACACGTATTTTCAAAAATAAACCTATTGAACTTGTATTGTAAGTATACCATACATTTTTTTTTTCCTTCAATTGTAATTCAACCTAATATTTGACAAGTTTGTATATGTATCGGTTCGCATTAACATTTTCTCCTTACGTGAAGTATGCTGGAATGATCATCCTTAGTTGTACAGAGACAACCGAGAGACGAATTCAGAAATATATTGTAATATATTTTTCTTCTTCATCATAGTGAAATCCTTTGAAGAAAAGTGAACCTAAGTCTCATGTTGAACACATTTTATAAGGCAACCCTGCTAGACAGCCGGGGTGAATTCCAATGGCGCCCCTGTTTTTGGCCTTGGAATTAACTCTGTCCAAACAGGTTAATTCTTTTATAGGTTAATTGGTGCATTATCTCCACCTATTAGACATGGTGCGCAAAAAACTACCACCCTTTAGAATTGGCGGAAAACGTCCATACATGAAACTTTTAGTGCGGAATACCCCGGCCATCTATTTTATACTTTCGTTTTTTAATTTCGTGTTCCATTTAATACATAACAAAATCCAGTCGGATGGTAAGTTAATCCTGAGGTACATTCTTCTTTAGTTCCTCTTGATTCAAAAGAAAAACCATCTTCATAACAAACACAAGAAAATGCCTATTCTGTTTAGATTTGCCTCAGGTGTATGTGCATATATGTTTTGGAATTTTCTACGTTCCTTATTAATCTTGATGATCCAATTAAAATAATCTAACAATAAGATTTACCGTTTCAATCCAATTCTTCGTTTCTAAACAAAACCGGTTTCATTCAAGCAACCCTTTCTAGACAGCTAAAGAGTAGAAGAAGTACGAAACCATGCCACATGGCTACTGACCATCCCTTTCCACCCCCAAGAACCAGACTTCGGCAACGTGTGCATCAAACATGTTAATAACAGAGAACAACATTAATAAGTTAACTTTCTCATAAAATACAATGCAGTAACTTGAACACTCATATTGATAATCTTTTTCAGCAAAAGAAAACAAGTACTATATCCATGTTGTTGATGGAGCTGAAACCGCTAACATGTAGATCTACATAAGCTCAGTTAATCCATATCTTTCGGCAACATTGTACATAACTAATTTATCCCACACTGGGCCAAAAAGTTGGTTCCCGCCAATCATAAAGGTAACAGACCATGAAGAGAGAATCACAGCAAACAACAAGAAGCCAATTGCTGATCCAACAACATCTGTACAAAAGGAAGAATTGATAAATGAACTTGAGATGCTACGGTTTATTTTAACCCCTCTCCTAAACCCAAAGGAAAATTACAGTTAGGAGAATATGAAAATGTGGACGGAGAATTTCTTATAATTGTTGTTCACGTATTCTATTTCCACCGAGATATCTGGTATCAGTCAAGAAGTCTAAAAAGGCAAGAGAAGTTATCAGTTGTCGCAGCCAGATAAGAAGAAAAGGCAGCATCAAGACTTACTAACTTTCCCTACCAATTTCGAGGTTATAAAAAGATTGTTTTGAGGTGATCAAATTAGTATATGAGACAAAAATATGAAACTTTAAAAGACAAGTCCAATCATCCGTTTATCTTACTTTCTAAAAGACAAGGTTTTCTATACACAAGATGATCAAGTCCAGAATAACAACTCAGAGAATTTTTTATGTCGAGACAAAACAGTTCAAACCTTTAAGCAATATCTTGGACTGTGCATAACTCGAGCAAATCAACAAGGAGTATTTGTGCAGTCATAGATGTCAAAGCATTTCTTGAAGAGCATGGTAAAGCTGAGTTTATGCATTAATATCAACTACCGATCTCTATTAAAAACAATATTAACATTCTTATACATACTATAAACCACTCAAAACATATAAATCATCCAATACTCATAAAAATTTCAAACGATTAACTTTCTTAACCAAACCCTTCAAATTAACTGAAACAAAAAGCACGCAATAATACATACAATGATTTATAAATTGTGTTAGAATTCATTCAAAATCTAGTTTCATTTACAAATATCTAAACCAAGAGAAGTATCTATTCCATCAAATATTGTCCTTTGCTTACAAATGTTTTCAGACTCGATGCCAATGTTGTGTTGTTGATAAAGCTAATGTTATGAGTAGAGGTAGACCAAAGAATTATAAAAAATAAACATCATGTGTCCCGAGCTGAACTAATGCGAGAAAATGTCTCGACCGGAGACATTCTCAAAGCAATAGGTCTACCTAGTGACAATCTGCTGGGGATTGTCAATTGCTTATTGTTTGGTATAAGATGTGTGTGCTTTGTATTTTAGAAAGGGGAAAGAAAGTGCAATGGTAACAAGTAAAAAATTAAACCCCTTGTGGATAGGATAAGCTACGAATTAATTTGTGTAAAAGTGAATGATCACATCACATACTATGCCCAATAGCAAAACTCGTAGAAAAGACAGTGAAATGTTAGCATTATTAGCAAGGATACTTACACTCTGGTTTTGAACTTGACTCGAGAGCTAATAGTTAGTTCAAGTGTACATGAAGGTAAATGACTCTACTTCCATCTACTAGATTCTTAAAATGATTTACATAAGAATGGTCGCTACACAAACAACTATTTAGTAATCCAATAAAAAATGTTCTTAAATCACTAAGTATACACCATAGTTTTATACCCAATTCTCTACCAATTTATGGAACTTAGGAAGCACGCGAGGGGGGTGATTACAAATTCCCTTCAAAATTTAATATCACAGAACAAAACATTGATAAAAAATTTAACGTGAAAACTCCAGAACCACATAAAATTTCCTATCATAACCCGCATTTCGCACAAACACTTTCTTAAGAGTGAATTTCTAGGCTAAACACTAGACACCCTAAGATCAGTTTACATATTAAAAACCACTTAAAGAATATAAATCGTCCAATACTCTTCAGAACCTCAAATGGGTAACTTTCTTCACCGAACTCTTAAAAATTAACTTAAAGAAATGCATGCAGGTAAATTTGCATATACAGAGATGGGAAGGCTTACAGCGGCGGAGTAGAGGGTGGGAATTATGAGAATTCGGGTGGCGAAGAACGGGCCAGAAATAGAAGCAATTGACCGCCCAAAGGAAAGGAAGACAGAAAAATCCGAAATTGAAGAATCTACGAGCGTAAGCTACTGAATCTTGATGTGAGAGCCCCAATGGACCATCGATTGTGGGCCACTTAGCCGGACCTGTAATTCTTCTGGATGGGGAAGAAGTTAAGGGGTTGATGGCATCGGCGGCGCCCGGGACGGGGAGAGGAGTGGTGGTGGTGGGTAGATTGGAGGAGAGAGGATTCGAAATTTCTTCCATTTTTCTGCAAACAAGGCAGTACTAATACGGTATTCTGCTTCAAGGATTACTCTGTGCGCGTGTAAGATTACACCCCCTATTTTATTGTAAGTGGAGCTCTTTCATATAATGAGAATGTAATAATTTGGGTACACTATTTTCTACACATAAAACAATTCATGCTTTAATGATCGATCAAACCAAGTACAACACGATAAATTAGGGGCTGTTCTCCATGTTGTTTTCAATTTGTTTTGTAATTTCGATTTTTCAAAACAGTGAGAACGCATTTTGTTTTCTATTTTCGAAAATGAATTTTTGAAAAAAAATAAAAATAAAATTGCACTAAAAACTCAAAACGTCATTTCAAGCCAAAACAAGTGAAATATGAAAACACTGAAATGGTTCCATTGGTCCAAAATTTTTCCTCTTTCTTAAGCTAACAATCCGTCGCCTCCTTCCATCAATAACAACCACCACTCGCCACCTAAGCCGTCGGACCCACACACTACCGACACCTCTCTCACCTCCCTCTACAACCTCCGGCCATCGCCTGCCCACTAGACTGTCAGAAATAGCACCAATTCCCATCCAAAACTACGAGCGCAATTACGATTTTTTCCTAGTTACTTCCACATTCGGCCAACCTCTTCATCGTGGAGCACCACCATAACATTCCTATCAACTAGGCGCATCTAATTCTACCATGGGTCACCCTCAATTTCGTCCAGAATCAACTGAGCTTGTTGGAGTAGAATCGACTGAGCATGTTGGGTAACTCACAATTGTAACCAAAGGCGGAGTTAGTGGGGGGCATTGCTAGACTACAAGCCCATATTATTTGCTCCCAGCCCATATTATTTTAATGCTCCCCATCTCATATTAAATGCTCCCCAGCCCATATTATGTTCTAAGCAAAGATTTTAGAATTATGACACAGACGTTAACATTGGTTCAGCTCTAATTTAAATCTCAATTCAATTCTAATGTTCCATTATACAAATTGTATTAAAAACATTGCAATTATTAATTACTCTTTTCAAAACATTCATGAAATGTAAATATTTTATTGTCAGATTAGATATTCTACTTAATAAATGTTTGACTAAAATTTACTTATAATTATTAAGTAAATTCAGTTACAAATAATTTGGATTGATTAGATCTAAAAGTAAATTACTTATTCTAATAGTTAGAGACACTACGTATTTTTCTAAATTACATATGTTTTCATTCATTACTAATTCATATTTATAAAAAAAGATACTTATTTTGATCATAAAGTAGATATTATGATCAAAATAAATAACTTACTATAGATTTGATACTAACAATAAAAGGAATGTGTTAAAACTTATTTATTTATAAAGTAATCTATATCGACAATAAAAAGAATATTTGTTAAAATTTTTAATTGTTTGGAAAGATGAATTTCAAAGTTACTAGAAGAGTATCATTAAGTAATTTTTTAAATGTCCATTGGTGGATATGTATTTTTGCTTAAATTTATCGCGATTCGATTAGTTTATATTTTTTAAAGTAAGCATCGATTTTCTATTTGGTAAAAAAAATACAAAGATTTAGTGGAATATTTTAATGTGAGATATCTAAATTTTTTTTATTTCATTAAGTGTCGTATACTTTTTATCGTAAATATCACGAAAATAGCCTCCAAAACTCGATTTATTGTGACGTAAATTCATTCAAAGTTTTTTAAAATTTTAGCCCATTCTAACATTATTTTCTGGCTTCGCCCCTGATTGTAACCCTGTTCAGCTGAAGGTAATTCTATTACCTTCGTCTTCTTCTTTTCTTTCTGGTTTTGCTGTTCTGCTCCTCTTTGTATTTCATCTGTAATTTAAGTAATCTAGCCTTAACCTAGAAATTTAAAGTTCTGGGAAACTTATTATGGAACTTTTAACATCAGAAAATTTGATTTATGTTTGTATTTCAAATGTATTTTATGTGATGCAACCTTATAGATTTATCGTAGGATTTCTCATATTTGTTGGGGAACTTGATATGGAATAAATTGAGGGATTTCAGATAAATTGAAGAAGACGTTACAGACCAAAATCTTTGAAGAGTTTAAGAGGAAAAAGCAAGGATTGGAGGCTGAGAGAGATTTGATCTCAAAGAGGGTTGAGGAATTCAAGAGTGGGCTGAGGTGTATTGTTGATTTTTTGGAGAATGAGGAGAAAACGGAGGTTGTGGTAGAGGTGTTTCATTTCGAGGGACGGATTGACTGGGGAAGGATACCTTTGCTGACAATTTTGGGCTGAGGTGTTCGGTTTAGATCTTGACAATTTTGGCCATAAGAACTAGAATTTTGCTGTTCAGTTAATGCATTGCAAGTAGACACTGATAGATCCATTTGAAACACGATTGAAAGAAAAAAATTAATTTTTCTTGGATATCATGCCACTAGGTACTAGGTAGAGCAATCTGTGGGACTTTCTTACTCTCAAAGGAGAGAAAATTATATCTTGGAATGGTATTGGGTACTAACATGTTCTCTACAAGTACCTATTTTCTATCTGGAAATCATGTTGGTTTTAGTTAGTTTAGACGGTAGGAAAATAAGTCGCTAGTGGATGAAATCAATTGTATAAGTTTTATTCAATTACAATAGCCGACTATTGAAATTAATAACCACAAGGCAAATGATTTTAATTTATCAAAAAAATTCCATTTCAGAATTTTCCAACGGTTGAAAAAAATATTTAGCAACACAAAATCAAAAATATAAATTAACTGCAGGCTAAAATTGTAAACGATGAATCTGAAAGCTGCACACTATGGAACTACAAACTGCATGAATTAAATAGTAATGCGAAAATAATTTGTAGAAAGAAAAACACAAACTGCAGCAGGTTTCAAATCGAGGTCTGTGCGTGTACAGTTTCCTTAAGACAGTTTCACCCCCTCACCGTAGGTGCTGGAGGTTCAGTTCGAGCGGCTGTCTCCCAGGATACAACAGTAATAAGCAGAATTCGAGCACCGCAATCCTATTCCGACGAACTGATCTAGTATCCAAATAATATCACCACAAGAACAAGGCCTTACTGGACAAAGAATGCAGAAAAGAAGAAACTGTGTATGCAGGAATGTATGTGAGATTTTCGAGTGTGTTAGATTGCTGGAGAATAAGCATTTTTATAGGCATACTGCCCATTAATATTGTGACCATTGGGAGTCTATTGAAGTTTTTTTCAGTTTAGAAACTCAAAAGTTATTGGAGAAAGCAAAAAAAAATTGGCAAAAAGTGGGCTCACCGATGGAGCCATTTTTGCCTTGTTCGGTCCGATATTCGTGTGCGCAGGTCGCGCCCGCACCCAAGTTCAATGTCCGAAGGCCATTTCGATTCGTGATTTGCACCCCCCTGCGTTCGCACGTGAAGAGAGTTTCTATGCTACACATGATTACACATCTCCAAAGTATAGCCATATATAAAGTGATTTAAGTTTCCTTGGTTTTCCTATGTAGGATAAATACATTTTTTCCACAAAATCAGCTTCCAATGACCTACTTTGAGCTTCAATTTCTCATTCACCCGAGCTTCATTTTTAACAAATAAATACATGAAATCGATGTTCTCGTGGAGGAGAACACATATCAACTTTGATATTCCACATTGGATCAACAGGTCCCCTAAAAAATTGTGCCAAAAGTGAGATGCTCACTCAATTTTTTTCATCAATCCCCCACATGAATGAAAATTGAGAGAGACAAGAAACGTGAGACACAAGATTAGGTGATAAAGTTCAGCGGTTGAATCCTGCATAGGATAGGTAGGTGTTACCCTTTGAACCTTCCCTTGTGAAAGCATATTTACTTTACTGACTGACCAGTAGACAAGATGTCCTTGAGCTGTTCTGCCGTTTGTGTAAACGATGATATACCTCACACAGGATTTTTCCTAACACAATCCAGTTCTCATTGTTATGTTCGTTTTGGCCATGTACATATGCCTCGTTCTATGAGAGTTCTTAAGAATTGAGCCCCACCCAATTCTCTTAGAAGCGACCCCATTTCTCTCTCACATAGGTGATTTTTTATTACAAGTAACCTACATTACTTGACTCGATTTACGACGCATAAGAATAATTAAAAGCCTATTGCTTAACCTTCAACCTTACGGGCATCACTGTTACGTCATAGGAATGGACATGAGGTAATACCCCCACAGTGATTTTATCAAGTCTTTACAGTTAGGTTTTCCCATTGAACCTAGATCTTGGGATCTCCAGTCAACTAGGTTGGGTTTTCCTTTGTAACGACTTATTCTTTCAAGGGCTTAAGTCTCATTCCTTTCGATGATTTCATAACTAACTCTCTATTTAACCATTTGATTAGCGGATCCGCAATGTTATCTTTTGACCTTATATAGTCAATAGTGATAACTCCAGTTGAGAGTAGTTGTCTTATGGTATTGTGTCTACGACGTATATGTCTAGACTTACCATTATATATGTTACTCTATGCCCTTCCTATTGCCGATTGACTGTCACAATATATGTAAATTGCTGGCACAGGTTTTGACCATCTTGGAATATCCTCTAAGAAATTGCGCAACCATTCAGCATCTTCACCACATTTATCTAGAGCTATAAACTCAGATTCCATCGTAGTTCTAGCTATAACCGTTTGTTTAGAGGATTTCCACGATATGGCAGCACCACCCAATGTGAACACATATCCACTGGTGGATTTTGAGTCTTTTATATTAGATATCCAATTAGCATTACTGTATCCTTCAATGACTGCTGGATATCTAGTATAATATAGTCCTTAGTCACGAGTATATCTTAAGTACCTTAGTACTCTTACAATTCCTTTCTAGTGATCAACTCCTGGATTACTCGTGTATCTACTTAGTTTATTGATTGTGTAGGCTATATCTAGTCTAGTACAACTCATTAAGTACATTAGACTTCCGATAACTCTCGAGTATTCTACTTGAGAGATACTTTCTCCTTTGTTTTTAGACAGATGTTGACTCGTATCTATTGATGTTCTAGCCAAACCAGTATCATCCTTATGGAACTTTCCTAAAATTTTGTCCACATAGTGTGAATGACTTAGAACAAGCTCATTTGATGTTCTTGAGATTTTCACTCCAAGTATAACATCAGCTAAACCCATATCTTCCATGTCAAATCTTGAGTTTAACATATTTTTAGTGGATTCAATCATCTTATTGTTACTACCAACAATAAGCATGTCGTCAACGTAAAGACATAAGATGACATATCCATCTTTAGTGTCTTTGACGTAAACACATTTGTCATATTCATTGATTTTAAATCCATTCTCAATCATGACATTGTCAAATTTTTCATGTCATTATTTTGGTGCTTGTTTCAAGCCATATAGTGACTTCACCAGTTTACAGACTTTCTTTTTCTGTCCTGTGACGAAAACCCCTCAGGTTTTTTCACGTAAATTTCTTTTTCTAAATCTCCATTTAGAAAGGCAGTTTTAACATCTATTTGATGTACTTCAAGATTTTGCAAAGCAGCAATCGCATGTATCATCCTAATAAATGTTATTCTCTTCACTGAAGAATACGTATCAAAGTAATCAAGGCATTCCCTTTGTTTGTAGCCTTTAATTACTAATCTGACCTTATACTTCTCGATAGTTCAATCTGCTTTCATTTTCCTTTTGAAAATCCATTTGTAACCTAGTGGTTTGCTTCCTGGAGGAAGATCCACTAGCTCCCATGTATGATTTTGTAGTATGAAATCTATTTCACTTTCAATGGCTTCTTTCTATTGAGGTCCTTCCGAGGAATTCACTGCTTCTTGATAACTTTGAGGTTCACTTTCTAACATATAGGTCAGAAAATCAGGACCATAAGATTTTTCTGTCATTTCTCGTTTGCTGCGTGTAACCTCAGTCTCCTCGTCTAATTCTTCGTTCTGACTATTTTCAGTCATTGTCTCATATGTTCGTTTAGAAAAGCTTGCTTCCTCTTTGGATTTGTATGGAAATACTTCTTCAAAGAATGTAGCATTCTTTGATTCCATTATCGTGTTTTTGTGTATGTCTGAAATTTTTGAATCATACACAAGAAAGCGATACGCACTGCTATTATGTGCATAGCCAATGAAGACACAGTCTATAGTTTTAGGGCATATCCTTACCTTCTTTGGTGGTGGAACAGCCACTTTAGCAAGATACCCTCACACTCGCAAGTGTTTATAGGTATACATTCTTCCTTTCCATAACTCATAAGGGGTCTTTTCCGATTTCTTTCAGGGCACCTTATTTAAAAGGTAATTTGCTGATAACACAGCTTCTCCCCACATGTTCTGAGGTAACCTAGAACTTACGAGCATCACATTCATCATCTCTTTTAAGGTACGATTTTTCCGTTCAGCAACACCATTTTGTTGCGGTGAATAAGGGGCAGTGCTTTCATGTATGATTTCGTGTTGTGCACAGAATTCAGCAAATGGTGCTATATACTCACCACCTCGATCACTTCGCAGCACCTTAATTTTCTTATTGAGTTGATTCTCAACTTCATTCTTATAGAGAATAAATTTCTTTATCGCTTCATCCTTACTTTTAAGTAGATATACATAGCAGTATTTTGTGCTATCGTCGACAAAAGTAATAAAATAATTGTTGCCACCTCTTGTTTGTACAAGTTTTAAATCACACACGTCACTGTGAACTAAATCTGGTGGTTCTGTGTTCCATTCAATTGATTTAAACGATGACCTTGTCAATTTTGTTTCAACACAAGTTTCACACTTATGTTTAGAATCGTTATTGAATTTAGGTATGCAGTTAGAGTTAACTAGTATTCGTAAAATATCATAGTTAACGTGTCCTAGTCTACCATGCCACAAATTGGAAGACTCAAGCAAATAAGCAGAATAACTTGCTTTATTCATTTTTGGTTTCACAACCATTATATTGAGTTTAAACATACCGTCGAAAACATAACATTTTTCGACAAACATTCCACTTTTTGATAGAATGACTTTGTTTGACTCAAAAATATTTCGAAAACCATGCTTATTCAAAAGCGACCCGATCACTAAATTCTTGCGAATTTCCAGCACATAAGGCACGTTGTTGAGAGTCAGCTCCTTTCCCGAGATCATCTTCAGAACCACTTTTCCTTGACCCTTGATTTCAGAAGTTGCAGAATTTTCCATGAACAACTTCTCCCCGTTCTCAACAGCTTCGAACGTATCAAACATCTCTTTATCAGAGCACACATGCCTTGAAGCACCAGTGTCAATCCACCACTCTTTAGGGTTCAAACCTACCATGTTTACTTCAGAAATGACTGCTGCGAGATTCAACTCCGACACATCTTGTGCCATGTAGTCAACCACGTTCGCTTCTTTCTTCTTCTTCGGTAATCTGCACTTCGAAGACTTGTGATCCACTTTGTCACAATTGAAGCATTTCCCTTGAAATTTCTTCTTGACAATTCCACATTTCGGTCCTTGCTTGGTTCTTTTGCCACCGGATGACCCAAACTTGTTTTTGTAGTTCTTACTACTTTGACCAAGCTCCACAACATTGGCTTTGGCCACACCATGATTGAACCACTTCTTCTCGAAACTCTTGTTGTCTTCTTGGATTCGAAGTCTAACAACGAGTTCTTCGACGTTCATTTCCTTTAGTTTGTGTTTCAAATAGTTCTTGAAATCTTTCCACGCGGGGGGTAATTTTTCTATAATTGCAGCCACCTGAAAAGTTTCACTCAATATCATTCCTTCGACATGAATTTCATGAAGGATCACTTGGAGTTCTTTCATTTGACTGATAACAGTTTTGGAATCCACCATCTTATACTCTAGGAATTTGCAGACTATAAACTTTTTAGCCCCGACATCCTCATTTTTGTATTTTCGGTCCAAGCTATACACATTGTACAGCGCATCTGCTAGGCTGTTCATGATATAATTTCGGCACAGAAAGTCCAAATGCTTCCAAGCATCAAGTGCACTCAATGCTTGCACATTTCCTTCGCTCTCATTAAGCTTTGGAGCAGTTTCAGTCAAGAATCTCGCAAGATTCAAGTGGTCAAGTAAAAAAGCATTTTCTGTTACCACCTTTTGAAATTCAAGCCATTGAATTTCTTCGATTTTTCTCCATAATTAACCGGAACAGTTACAATTTGGCTCACAACATGACTTGGCATTCTAGCCACAATCTGAGCTACAACGGAACTTGGCCCTTGAGCCACATTAGAACCCACAGCCTGATTTTCAACTGAAACATTTTGGGACACATCCATGTTGTTCGATTCGGTTGTCATTTCTGAAAACAAACCTAATATTAGTTCCAAGAAACCAAAAACCAACTCTTGTTTTCCGAATTCACAAACTGTCTTAAGCTTGTAGGAAAACAAGTCGCTAGTAGATGAAATCAATTATATAAGTTTTATTCAATTACAATAGCCGACTATTGAAATTAATAACCACAAAGCAAACGATTTCAATTTATCAAAAAAATTTCGTTTCAGAATTTTCCAACAGCTGAAAAAAATGTTTAGCAACACAAAATCAGAAATATAAGTTAACTGCAGGTTAAAACTGTAAACGATGAATCTGGAAGCTGCACACTATGGAACTACAAACTGCATGAATTAAATAGTAATGCGAAAATAATTTGTAGAAAGAAAAACATAAACTGCAGCAGGTTTCAAATCGAGGTCTGTGCGTGTACAGTTTCCTTAAGACAGTTTCACCCCCTCACCGTAGGTGTTGGAGGTTCAGTTCGAGCGGCTGTCTCCCAGGATACAACGGTAATAAGCAGAATTCGAGCACCGCAATCCTATTCCGGCGAACTGATCTAGTATCCAAATAATATCACCACAAGAACAAGGCCTTACTGGACAAGGAATGCAGAAAAGAAGAAACTGTGTATGCAGGAATGTATGTGGGATTTTCGAGTGTGTTAGATTGCTGGAGAATAAGCATTTTTATAGGCATACTGCCCATTAATATTGTGACCATTGGGAGTCCATTGGAGTTACTTCCCATTAATACCGTGACCATTGGGAGTCCATTGGAGTTTTTTCAGTTTAGAAACTCAAAAGTCATTGGAGAAAGCCAAAAAAAATTGGCAAAACGTGGGCTCACCGATGGGGCCATTTTTGTCTTGTTCGGTTCGACATTCGTGTGCACCCAAGTTCAAGGTCCGAAAGCTATTTCAGTTCGTGATTTGCACCCCCCTGCGCGCGCACGTGGAGAGAGCCTCCATGCTACACATGATTATACATCTCCAAAGCATAGCCATATATAAAGTGGTTTAAGTTTCCTTGGTTTTCCTATGTGGGATAAATGCATTTTTTTCCACAAACCCAACTTCCAATGACCAACTTTGATCTTCAATTTCTCATTCATCCGAGCTTCATTTTTGGCAAATAAATACATGAAATCGATGTTCTTGCGGAGGAGAACACGTATCAACTTTGATATTCCACATTGGACCAACGGGTTCCATCGAAAATTGTGTCAAAAGTGAGCCGCTCACTCAATTTTTTCCAACATAGACTAGAGGTGTAAGGTGGGGAATGTCATGACGGGCGGCATAACTTGCGATTAGGTGAAAAAATAAAAATGAAAAATTTGTGGCTTTGGGTTCTTGATACCTAGCATTACGTGTTTGACACCCCGAGTTTATGCTCTTTGACTTGAAAATTCATGTGCTTATATGATCAATTCATTTTCAGATTGTGAAGTGGGACCAATATAGCTTTGCCTCGGCAATGGGACCTACAGCGGTGGAGCTTCTCGCTGTTGGAATGGAAAGCTATGTTAATCAATCAAAGCGGGTTGAAGAGTTGTTTGGGAAGATGTGGCCACCCCTAAATGTTTAAATTAATATCATGAGAAATCCACAAGACATTGCCTACAGGAAATAAAAGTGTCCACCATAAACCCAGCATCTCCATGTTGAAATCTTTTGTTTGCTATCCATGATGCAATGTCCTCTACAAAGGTATCTGGTTTGTTTTGGTCTTATGATCTCATTTGTGGAATATGTAATGTGGAATGTGGCTTGTGGTAGAGGTGTCCTCTTACAGTGGAGCTATGGTATAACTCATTCTGTTGTTTTTTGGTATAGTAAAAGAATTCTTTCCAAAAATTGTCCTCTTGTACAAGTGTTCTATTTAACTACGAAATAGTATCAATTTGATTGATAGGTTGCTCCTGCCTTACTTGTAGGATACACGGCAAGCAAATGAAACTGGGGAAATTGCTTGATTCCTAATGTTCCTCTGTTTTGCTTTTTGACATCATAAGTGGAATCAAATGTGCAATGCTCCAAGCTGAAAGGATTCATTGAATACATTCCATTTATTCTGTTTTGGGGAAGTTACTCTTACTATCTAATCTTTACTCATCTATTCCCAACTGGAATAAGTTGGGTTTAAGGGAATCGTAACTGACCCCTGATAGGCTACCTGCTGTTTCATAGAACTACTTCATTCACTTGTGCTTATATGCCACAATGATTATGTATGAGTAAGTCATTATTTATATAAAATAAGAATATCATATTGGACTGAATTTGTATATATGTTGGAATGTCTCTTTTGTGCTATGATGATATCGACTTTATCTAAGGCACTCTTGTAGATGGTTTGATTGTCCTCAAACGTTCTTGAATATAGATACTCTCTTGATCTTGATATCCTAAATTAAAAATGACTTGATTTGTAAATTTATCTTTGATTTAATTTTTTGCCAAATTTAATTTAGGTTGTGTTTTTATATCTGGAAAAAAAATTTCAACATTCACCAATTTCAAAATTTATATGTTATTTAATACTATATTAACATTAAACTATTAAAATTTATTGAATAATCAGATTTCTTGAATAAATATTTTCAAAAAATGTTATCAAAATTTCAAAATAAAGGCGTTCTCTAATTTTAAGTTTTGACAAACAGTTTTTCAAAATGGCAAAAAGAACGTATTTTCAGTAATTTCATAACAAGCATTCAAAACACAAAATCTAAAATGAATTCAAAACTCAAAATTGAAACACAAAGGGAACAACTCCATAGTCTTTTTAACATTTGGCAAGAGTTAAAATTAAATTTTTAATAAATTTTAATAAAAGTTGGTGACATGTACATCGATAAGTTTACCTTTTAATTTAGGAAAAATTGACTCATTGTTATACAATTTTTTGCTCTGATAAAAATTGATTGTCCATGTTTCTTTTTATATTTCTACAATCCACCACTCTTCCACGTATTTTGTCGAATGTACAAATATTAACCACTTCTATATCACTTACTTTATATTTGAAAAAATGCTACATATAAAGGAGCAAATGCTAAGGAAACTGCATAATGTCAAGTCACAGATTTTTATTGGACTTTGCACAAAAAATAGATTTAAAAAAGTCAATCAAAATCCGTTACCTTAGCACCTAACAATTTCCTTGACGTTTATCTCTGTGCATATAGCTTTATTCTATATTTATTTATAATTAGTTTATAAACAACTACCTAATATGCTTTTTTTTTTTATCGTGTGGTACCGATAACACATCTCATTCCAAACATGTGAAGTCAAATTGGTAAGAGCATATCTAAGAAACTTTTTATTTTTAAAGAGTATATTTTATCATTTGGAGAGCATTTATAAATTTAGAGAATTTAAATTTTGAAGTACTCCAACAAATTCTTTATATTTAACATTTAATTTTACTACTCTAAAAAAATATGTATTATTTTTCTTTATATTTTATTTTAATTAGCTTTTTTCAATATTGTTTTATTATTTTTCTATATTGAAAATTAGAACACTTTGAATGTATTTAATTATAGAGAATGAGTTTCACTCTCTAAATTTGGAATGCCAAATCCGCTCTCTAAATTAAAAATTTTAATTTAAAGAGTTTTTTAAGACATGATTTTAAGGGCTGACTCTTTAAAATAGAGAGTATCTCAAGTTTAAAGAGTATTTTATAGATGCTCTTGAAAGATAAACAAAACTTCGGTTCCCTAAATTTGGCCCCTATTTGGACGCCCTTCCCCTAAAATTATAATTAAGAATCCGACTTTTTATACAGTCAATGGCTCCAATTATGGCTACTCTATTTTAGGGATGACAAAAAAATTTGTCAAATTCGATATTCACAAGAGCGGGGATTACTTGCTTAATTGTGTATTTGAGTAAGTGAAGGAGCGGGGGATTTCACCCTGGGTGGCTACGGGTAACAAAGGCCTCGCCCCATTTAAATTAAAAAAAAAAAATTCAATACTTTAAATGGAAAATTTCACGAAATTTCATTAATTCTAATAGAATATGACAACTAAGATTATTCAAAAAATATGATAAACAATAAAAATCTTAATTTACCAAATATATTTCAATAATTTAACTTTTAAAAATAAAATAACTAATTAAAAATTTTAATAAATATAACTTTAATGAAAGAGGACAATAAAATGAATTGTCAAAAACTAAATAAAAATTTAAACAAGTACTAAATGGGGTTAGGACCCTGCCATGCCCTGCCCCGTCCCCTCGCCTCGCGTTAAACGGGTAACAGGACGAATATGGGATGGAAAATTATCTGATGAGGGTAGGGGAGGTTGCCTTGCGCCATTGTCATCCCTACCTTGTTTGATTGCTTTATCCTCATTCAGTTAAAATTTTTGAGAGAACACCATGGTGCCCCTAACATGTTGTATTCGATATTCTTAACATTGCAATTTTGACATTTTAAAATAGAAAATGATGACTATTTTTATTTTTATTTTCAAATATTGTAGTTGGATCAAATTCAAGCATATTGTTACAATATTCATATTTTTTTATTTATTAAAACGTGGAATTAATGGCGCCCAAACAAGCGCTTGATCCACCTAAACTTAGCTCATTTTCAGCTTTCAAATCTCCTAATAAAAGATGAAACTCTTAAATAATTTAAACGAAAATCAAGAAAATCCCAAGTAGGACAAAAATTTGGGCATCTAGGCCCTTATTTGGGTTCTATTAAAATGAGATTTTGAGGAAAAATATATTTTAGAATAGTATTTTTTTTAAAAAAAATATATGATTAAAAATTAATAATTGTTTTTTCTAATTTACGTATAATATTATTTTATGAGTGAACGTGTTATTTAAAATAAAATTTGAAAAAATGAAACCAAAGAGGGGCTAAAAGCCCTGCCAAGTGCCACAATTAGAAATTTGAGTAATGTTACATGTACATCACATTATGCATAATACGTAATTATATTCAGACCACAATTTTTATTTCTTGGTACACATTTTAATTGTATTTAAAAATTTTAATCTTTGTTTATTATAGCATTTATGTACATAAAAGATTTTTCATATCATTCTTATTCTCAAACTTTTCATTAGTTAACATATTTTGTATTTGACAATGCTTTTATGTCAAAAAATTCATTGAAATAGAGTAAAATAACTTATTTTTCATCATATTTTTAAAAGATAAATAAAAAAAAAGTGTGAAAAAAATATTTTTCCTTCATTCTAGAATACGAAAATAAAATATTTTGATGTGAATCAACATAAAAAACGAGATGTACTATCTAATGAAATTTTGAAGATAAAAATTTGATTGAAAAAAAATAATTAATGAATTAGTTGTTATAATGAACAAAGATTGAGGAGCAAAATTGCAATTAAAATGTGGTTTATGGATTAAAAATTGTGATAACAACATATATAGCCCTTGTTTGAGTCCCCCCTTTCTTATCCAAATGTATTTTAGAATAATTTTTTATTAGAGAATGTGTGGTCAAAAATTTTTTAAAAAAAATCTGAATTTACATATAATATTATTTTATGAAAAAATATATAGTTGAAACTAAATTTTGAAAAAATGAATTTTTAAAAAAATGGGGATTAATAATATTCAGGAGGGTGTACATGTGGCAATATTTGGATAAAAAGAAAAAGAAAGGATTAAGTCCACTAATAGCCACTCAACTTTATATTTAGGGTTCGTTTGATTACAAACATGAAATTTGGGTGGAAAGAAAATAAATTCCAAAGAATTGAATTGCTTAAAAATTGTTTTTCTGTGAATTATAAATTATTGTGTTTAATTGGTATAATTTTTCACGTGAAAAATGTTGAAATAAAAGTATTTTTTGATGTTCGTTTGACTTTATTTTACATGAAAATTGTTGATTAAATGGATATAATTTACTTGTATTGGGGATGAAATTTGTTTCTGTTGCTAGCAAAAAAAAATTTCAAGAAAATCATCTATCCTTTGATATTCGTTTGACTTTGTTTTATATAAAAATTATCAGTTAAAGGGAAATGTTTTTTTATAGTAATTCTTAGAATTTGTTTTCATTGCAAAAAAAAAAAAAAAAAAAGAAAAAAAAAAATGGTGAGAATTGAAATTTCTTGAAAAGCAAGAAAAATCTTAGGTAGCATGAAAAGCTAGAAAATGAATTTCATAGAAAAATAGAGCCATCAAACAAGTAAAAACATGGAATTGGAATTGATTTTTCATTTTCCATAGAAAATTTGGAAGTATCAAACACGCCCTTATTGTCATAATGACCACTGGATAATACTATTTGTACATTTTTCAGTGTACATAATCGATGACACACCCCTCATATGGAAGGGGATCCACACATAATAAATTAGAATAATTCTATTTGTATACTCAAATGAGTACAGAATTGTTTACCCTGTGTCATATGCACCCGAGACTGGCATGAATAAAAAAAAAATTCCAAAATGTGGTCCTCATACCTATCGTGACTAGTCGATAAGTGATTAGGTAAATAAAAATAGTTCATGTAGCATAATCCAATAAATTATGTGCGGCCCTCCTCCATATGAGTAGGGTGTCAACAATTACATAAAAAGTATATATGCAGCACTTCGAGTAATGCTATTAATATTTAGTCCCATCGAGATTGCAATCTCAATCTAAGTGATCTAATGTGACATAAATTGGTAGATAGAATTAAATAACTTATTTAATTGTCACATTTCTTTTAATTTCACATTTTATTTAACATATTATTTAGAATAATGTTATTTGTAATCGTTCACTGCGACAGTCGTCCTATGTGACATACACATGGCAGGTGATTATTTGATATATTAATGAATAAAAAAAACTATCATATTAATGTATCAAATAATCACCTACTATGTGTATATCACGTAGGACGACTATCGCAATGAACGACTACGAATAGCATTACTCTATTATTTATTGTTATCTAAACTGAGATTAAACCAGTGAAACTACGTAGTATTGCTCTTTTTGATTTACCATGACCGCCAACTTTATTTTTTCAACTTTATTCCGGTGAAAAGGGTGGCCACTGGTGAATTTATGCCAAAAAGAATTGGAAAACGCCTCGTTATTTCTCACTTCTATTCTCTCTCTCTCTCCCCAAAAACGGCAGGCTGAAGAACAAATATGGCCGGAACGGAGGTTAGTATCTAGGACCCTCGACGCCGGCGACAGTAATTACTACTTCGGTCGGCGTCTTTCTCTTCTTATTTTAGAATCTGTAATGGATGTATTTTCTCCTAAATATTTTGTTCTTTTTTCATATAATGTGAAGAACATCATCAGCATATCTTCTTCACAGATCCTCGATTCGCAAGCAAGTTCTCATTTTCGTTTTTTTTCTTTTTTTAGCTTTTTTGATTTTTCACGAGTATTTTAATGGAGATTACATACCCTTTAATTAATTCATAATCACAAGGATAATTAATCAAGATTATTATTTGGAAATTGTGTCTGGAGTGGACCTTGTGTTGTTGCCAGGAAGTTTCATGGCTTCTGACTTTCTTTCAGTTTAAGAATTTGTGTCTTCTTTCATGGCTTCAGTTTCAGCAGGCATCATTTTATCATTATATTTTATTGAAAATCTCGTGTTTTATGCTGATATGGTTAATTGTTGTGGGTGCAATAGAATTTTTCAATGGATGGAAAGAACAGGAGGGATTGCCATAGCTGCAGAGAACGTGGAAAGAACAAGGATTTCATTGACGATTTGTCCCGTTTGTCCAAAAATCTTGCTCAAATATCTAAAGAAGAGGACGTGGAGATATTACTCAATACAACTATCCGCAAGATAACAAGAGTTACAGAAGAGCAGGAGAAACAAGAGGGAAGAGATCCGTGAATTAGTTCCTTACATTTAATTGATTAAAGATTGATCTTTTGATTTGTAAGTCATGTTTATGTAATATGCACTATAAGTTTAAGTTGAATGGTGTTACATGGTTTCTCTTTGAATTTTGCATTTTGATTTATGTGCGTGTATGTTCTTGGAGTTAATGTGACGTAATAAAACCACGAACTGAGCTTATTGTATTGTACAGTTCGTTTATTGAGATGGATAGTTCATTTGTGCAAAGTGTTCTTTCAAGTGTTGGCGATTAATTTATAATCATTTTGTCAGTTTGATTAAATAGACATGAGAGCACAAGCAAATGTCATTGCCTGATTAAATGGACATGGGAATGCCTGAATGTACATATTAAGGAATTTGTTTACTCTCAAGACTTCACAAAACAAAAGTGAAAGAGACCTGAAGCAAAGCAAGTTCAGTGCTCCCTCAAGTCCCTTGATTGAAGCCCTTACATGAAGATCAGGATTACAGATTGCAGTATGTTCTCCGCTCTGCAGGATTACTTTCCATACAACTACAAAATTTCATCATAAAATCCAGCTGTATCTTGTGAGTTTGTGCATGCTTCTTGCTCCGCGCTAGGCATCTTGGAGTTATTTCAGATGGATGTTTTCAACATGTCGGAATCCTATAGAATTGGATGTGTTCTTGGGGATGTAACGGGTGTAAAAGCTTTAAACAGAGGAATTTCAAGCCATGGATTGAGTGTGCTTCTTGTGTTGGGCCTCAACGGAGGCACAGAGAGTTCGTTATGTTTGTAACTATTTTGACCAGCAACAACATAAGATGGATGTAGAGATGTAAAAAAATATCTCGTTTGAGCTTGTCCATGATTCCGTAGTGGGCTTGATGAGGGAGACACCGGCAAGGATGTCAGCGTTCTTGCATTTTCCCTGCACAAGTAACATGAAAGCAAGAGAGTTAATTTAGAATGATTCTCGAGTTAAATAATATTGTTCGAGGGAAAATCCTTGGTGGTCATTGAATTTTGAAGATGCATTGTTAGGTGTTCCATATTCTATTCCCATTCTTGAGAAGGCTAGTCAGGTGCAAAGCAATTACCCTTATTCAGCGAGTTGAGGCTAAAAATGGCTTGTTGAACCGAATTCCATCAGCCAAAAAATTCTCTCTTCCTTATCAGCAAGGCTCATGGAATCTTAGCAAAATTTCATGTTAGTTACTAAGCCCTTGTTTGAGTCACATTATTGGAATGAAAATGCATTTTTAAATAGTATATTGATGTGAAATGTGTGGTTAAAAAATAAAGAAAAGTTTTGAATTTACGTGTAATATTATTTTATTGAAGAATGTGTGGTAGAAATGATATCAAATCACTGTTGAATATGCATTTTTCCAAATAATGTGGCTCAAACAGGGCCTAAAATTCATTTCTTCAAAGTTGGTCGGGAATTAAGATTTTGTTATTGTTGGGTTGCTGAACTTCAAAGTCTTATTGTTGGGTTGCTCAACTTCAAAGACTTTGTTATTGGAGGGTTGCTTAACTTCAAAGATTGTTCTAATTGACTCATTTCCATTACTTTAACCAACTAAAAAGCTGACTTGGCAGCCTAGTTGGCAAATAACTAGACTGCCATGTTACTTTTTGATTAGTCAAACTAAAAGGCTATTTAATGATCAAATTGTAACATAATTTAAGTTCTATGACCTTGCATCATAAGTTTAGCAGTATTTAACCCCATAATGTGCAGATAAAATTCTCGTGTATCAGTATTAGTACCTTGGGCTCATTAAGGTCATCGAGACTGCTGTTCTCATTGCATCATCTTTGTCAAAATAAAAATTATTCATTCTGCTCGAGTGCAGCTCCAGTGCCATCTTCCATGAAATAGAAAGATGAAAAAATTAGGCAGATGAACGAAAATATATGATAGGATAAGGTAAAACATATTTGATAAAATATTGAAGATAAGAATTTGATTGAAAGAAAATTAAGGAATTAGTTGCTATAATGAACAAAGATTGAGAAGTTTAACTGCAATTACAATGTGGTGTATGGATTAAAAATTGTAAGGACAATATAACCGCCCTATATGGCCCTTGTTTCAGTCCATTTTTTTTTAATCCAAAATGTATTTTAGAATAATGTTTTATTAGAGAATGTGTAGTAAAAAAATAAGAAAAATTATGATTTTACATTTAATATTATTTTATGAAAAATATATAGTTGAAAAAGAATTTTGAAAAAATGGGGACTGATAATATTCACGAGGGTGTATATGTGGTGATATTTTGATAGAAACGGAAAGGATTAAGTCTATAACCACTCAATTTTATACTTAATGTCATCATGACCACTAAATAATATTATTTGTACACTTTCGATGTGCATAATAAATGACACAACCCTCTCATGAAAGGAAATCCACACATAATAAATTATGTACGAAACCCTCTATGTAAGTAGGATGTCCATGATTATATGTACAAAAGAAATGTATATGTAGCACTTCTCATTTGATTTTGTTTTACATTTACCACCCAATTTTATTAGTTTCCAACTTTATGCTTTGTGGAAAGGGTGGCCATGGTGGATTTATGCCAAAAGGAAATGGAAAATGCTTTTCAGATGAAACCCTCATTATTTACAAAGGCATCAAGATTTCATCGATTAGGGCTCAGATCTTAGCATTGTACCCGTCTGTACAATGTGAAACTCATAAACCATAGTCCCAAACCACAAAACACAGAGGCAGTCACTTCAATGAACCAAGAACACTCAAGACCTAACTGAGAACTCCCAACAAAGCTCAATCGAACAGTCACACAGACTGTAGGAACACACAGAGGCCACAAAACTAATAGTTTAATGGTATAATCTCAAGATTTACAGAGAAGAAGAAGAAGAAGCAGAAGACACACAGTCACGAAGAGAGAGACCCAAAAGGTTCGAGAGAAAATCACGAAGAGGCAGAGAGAATATGACTCGAATTAGGGCCAAACGAGTCTCAACCCTCGTTTATATATTATTGGTAGCCACCGTAGATTTTAGTTTAAGTTGATCAAACGGTCCAGAGCGACTTGCATAGTTTAATTTGGTTTGGGCCGGGTGTAGACATAAAAAATAATAAAATAAAATGGATTGGATCGATTTAAATCATCAGCCCAATTAAATTTAAACCTACTAAAGTCCATAAAACCCAAAGGCCCATACCAAATTTTAAATAAATAAACAAACAAATAAAATAAACAAACAAAATAAATAAAATCATAATTACTCAATTATCTCTTTTAATTAAATATAATTGAGTAATTATCAAAATTAGTCCGAATCCTCCCCTATAAATAAGACCAATGATCCATAAGACAAGAGACAGAAAGCAAGCAAGAAAAGAAAGCAGAGAACACCACGAAGTGCTGAAGAAATCTCAAGGCTGAAAGAAGGGAAGAAATTCTGTCAAGCCTTAACTCGGTGAACCCCAAGAAGATAAAAATCTTTTTCAAATCAAACAGGTTCACACCAAATTCAAGAAGATCAAAGTGTTCTTCAAATTAAATCAAATTCAAATCCAAGTCCAAGCCTCAAGATTCAAGTTCTAAACAAGTCAAATATCGACAAATCAAATTTTCAACAAATTATTGAAGATTAGGATTTAAGCCACGCGGCCACTCGTCTTCAAATATTCAGATCATTAATCAGAGGATTTTGCAATTTTGCAACTATAAGAAGGTCAACATCACTTGTATTTATCTCAATCCAATTTGTAACGATTTCTGTATTTTAATACACGAAATTCCGTCGTACAAATTTCTTGGCACGCCCAGTGGGACCTTCTGTCCTCTCATCTTTTGATCTCAAAATCTTCAAATTTCAAATACTATATCAGCAATGGCAAGCGAAAAGGCGAAACAAACTATGACTCATCTCGAAGAGACACTTGCTGAACTCTTCCACGCGACCAGGGCCCAAACAAAAATTGAGAAAACTCAACTGGTCACACCACTAAAGAAATTCTCCAACAAAAACAGAATGAAAATTGCCTTCAGAAAGCCAAACTCTCATTAGACACAAAAAACCATGAGTTCGACGAAAAACTCTCGTTCGGGATCCATCTCTAGTGGTAGATCCTTATCTGGATCCCCTCATGCTACTTCTCAGCAAAAGTGGGAAGATGATACTTCATCTGAAGAATCACTTGAGCCAGTGATGGTCACAGAAGCGGCATCGGGCTCAGATGATCGAATCCAACAAATGGCTTTAGCTATTGAAAAATTAACAAAGTCGTTAGAAGAAAAAGATGCCCAAATTACCGCACTCATGCATAAACTAGAGTCGCAAAATCCACCTCTTAAATAAGATCAGGAAAATTTAGGATCTTCCAAGGCCAAAGAGTTAGAAGTCCAAGAATATCAGCAAAAGCAAGATATACATGATCGAACAATTGTTCAAAATGTGTTGCGTGACGCCACTCAACTCTCCGTTGGCTCTCTATCCGTCCAACAACTTCAACATATGATTGCGGACACCATTCGTGCCCAATATGGTGGTTCGTTGCAATCTTCATTGGTGTATGCCAAACCCTATAGTCGTCGAATCGACGAAATAAGGATGCCACTTGGTTACCAACCTCCGAAGTTTCAATGTTTTGACGGAAAGGGCAATCCAAAGCAACATGTTGCTCATTTTATTGAGACATGTAACAATGCAGGTACTTACAATGACACAATGGTGAAGCAGTTCGTACGCTCCCTCAAAGGTTCTGCATTTGAATGGTACACAGACTTACCGGCAGGGTCAATTGATAGTTGGGATCAACTCGAGCGAGAGTTCTTAACACGCTTCTATAGCAACCGGCGAACTGTCAGCCTTCCAGAACTTGCTCGAACAAAGCAGAGCAAGGAAGAGCCTGTAGTAGAGGACATTGAACGCTAGAGAAACCTTGTGCTTAATTGTAAAGAACGAATAAGTGAAGCATCTTCTATCGACATGTGTGTACAAGGCATGCATTGGGGATTACTCTATAATCTCCAAGCAAACATGCCTCACTCATTCGAAGAATTGGCGACACGTGCTCATGACCTGGAGCTCCAAATTGCAAGGCATGGGAGTTATTTACCAAGTGACAAGAAAGATCCTAAGAAGGATATAAAGAAGGACGTTAAGACAAGTAAATCCAAAGAGGCTATGGCGATTTCTATGGCTCCTGCAAAGATAGCCTTCCAAGGGTCGAGCTCGAACTCAAAACCGAAGCTAGAGTTCAGACCTAACAAAGGACAAGTCCAAAGCAGAAGTCATGTGACTCTGAAGGAACTTGAAGGAAGGGAGTACCCATTCTCAGATTCAGAAGTTTCTGGAATTTTAGATCAGCTCCTTGAATAGAAAATAATCGAACTTCCAGTACCAAAAAGACCTGAGGAGGTTGGTAAGATCGATCATTCTAAATACTGTAAATTTCATAGGATCATTAGCCATCCAGTGGAAAAATGCTTTGTTTTGAAAGATCTTATTGTTCGCTTGGACAAAGAAAATAAGATCAAACTTGAGACTGGAGAGAATCCAACAGCCACATGCTCGATGGTTTCATTTGGATCATTTGATCCAATTCCCATTCCAGGAAAGAAACAAACATTCTCTGATGTATACGATGCCAGTAAATCCTCCGTTGAGGAATTTGGACCTCAACTCCCGGAAGGAGCCATCCCAGTGAAATTTGAAGTAGACGGAGAAATCACCATCAGTTATATCTATCCAGGGATGAATGGACCAAGCGCACCCAATCGTCCAACCTTTTATGAAATTATGACAGGTGACTTAGATGTTTGGGATTCCGACTCAGAACTTGAAGACGAGATTGGTGACGGCTGGTCTACCTTCATAAAGAAGAAAGAGAAATACATAATGCCAAACAAAATAGGTAAAATATTACCTTCTACGTCTCTTGTAGGAACAAAGTTGGAGGAATTGGGTACGAAAATTCAACCCAATGAAGAAGAAACGCTAGAAGAAGATCATGGGGCATGGACCTTAGTGAAAAGACGTCGTCGGAAGGCTCCACGACTCTCAAATTCTAACTTTTGTGACAAGAAATCAAGACCAAGGAACAATCAAAGAAGGAGACCTGAAGTCAAGCCAAGAGTATCTATTAAATCAATCGGAGAGGAAGCAGCTCCACGCGTTCTTCCTAGACTACCCACCTTGGGTGATTATTTTCCTAAGGGTTTCTTTGATAAAGAATGTCTAATCTCCAACGTAATCAATGTGAAGGAGAAAGATGAAATGAAGAACGTATCAAGACAGACTTCAAAACAGAAGAAAACTATTTCACAACTCAATAATATTCCTGCCAATACAAGTCTAGTAGAGTTTCTTGCCCTTCCCTTCGATGATCGAATGGCCTTGGTGGCAGCATTAATCGATCCGGAAGAATATGAAGGCAAAGTTTTAGAACATATTGGAGCCACATCTCCTCAAGACTGTATGGCCGCCATAACATTCGACGATGGAGATTTACAGCTGGGATCACGTCCACATAATAGACCACTGTATGTCAGCGGTTATATTCGAAAGTGCAAGATAAATCGCATGATGATCGATTGTGGATCTGCTGTAAATATTATGCCGGTCAAAACAATGAAGAAAATTGGAATCAATGTTGGTAATCTATCCAGAAGCAAAATCATGATTCAAGGATTCAATCAAAAAGGTCAGCGAGCCATTGGCATGATTCGCCTAAAGTTGCAAATAGAAGAGTTAATCTCTTCGGCTCTTTTCCATGTCATTGATGCTAAAACATCATACGAGTTACTCCTTGGACGTGTTTGGCTGCACGAAACTGGAGTGGTACCTTCGACTTGGCACCAATGCTTCAAATATAGCCGAGACGGAGAGGTCAAATGTGTGGTAGCTGAGTCCAAACCTTTTCTCGAAGAAGAATCTCATTTTGCCGATGCCAAGTTTTACATGGAAGGTGAAGAATGTAATTCTTCAGGGTTGACCATGTTTGGATTCAAAATCAAAGAAGATACAAACGATCAAGATACATCTAGTGCTGCTCAGTCTCATCAACTTATCAAAGATAAGTCAAAATTTACATCCGAAAAATTCTCTAAAGGCAAAGAACCTCAAGTAGAATCAATCGATGTTGAGGTATTGAGAAAAGAGTTAACTCTTCCAATACCTAGTATCCCAAAATTGCTTCTGCCCCACCAACTTATGGCGGGCTCGAAAGGACATAAATCTACATCAGAGGCTTCAACATCTCTTCCGGACATATCAAAACTCTGTATTTCCAGCTCATCCAAACAAGAAGGAGCTGCTGAATCAAAACAAACTTTCAAAGGATGTTACAATTCTCAAGTTAAAAAGTTGTTTGAAAACGCTGGGTTTGGAAAAGGAGAGCCTCGTAAATTAGGTGATCTTGATGCTGTCCTTTCAGGAGGGCATCCCCCTTTTAATTCTGATCAAGCCTTGGTGTCCCGACCCAAGTATGGTTTGGGATATGATCCCAATCTACCAAGAAAGATTAAGGTCAAGAAGGTTTCCTCAAACCCTATCATGATTCAAATTTATGAAGTTGCAGAAGAGAAATCTGAACAGCCGAAACCTTCAGTGTTCGATTGAATTGAAAATAAGAATGCCAGAGTTTCAGTGTTTAAAAGGTTAAAAGGAGAATCCTCCCCAATAGTTGATGTAAAAGGTAAAGTTTCCGTCTTCCAAAGATTAAGCGAAGATTCTTCTTTTTCTACCCAAATTGATAAGAGTGCACAAGCTTCCCAAACGTCATCCCAAAGACAATCCGCATTTTCTCGACTTGGGATTAAAACTTCTGATCCAAGCCTAAAGCCACAACGATCAAGAAGAAGACGAAGACAGCAAAAACTTCGTCCGTCCCAAAAGGAGAGTGAAGAAAAAGAAAAAGTCTCTGTCAATCACATAGCCTTTGAAGAAGCTCCCGATTCAGACTCCGAGTCCGAAAGTTCTGTCGCAACTGATGAACCTGAACTAGCCCCACATACTTTTGAGGAAGGTGGACAAGCTACTGTGGATGACTTGAAACAATTGAACCTGGGGATCGAAGAAGACCCGAGACCAGTATTTGTAAGTGCCCTTCTCAATCAAAAGGAAGAATCTGAGTACATTAGTTTGCTTCACGAATACAAAGACGTGTTTGCATGGTCTTACAATGAAATGCCGGGGTTAAATCCTAAAGTTGCAGTGCATCATCTTGCAGTAAGACATGGAGTTCGACCTGTCAAACAACCTCAAAGAAAATTTTGACCAGAACTGATTCCTCAAATTGAAATGGAAGTCAACAAACTTATTGAAGCTGGATTTATACGTGAAGTGAAATATCCAACATGGATCGCAAACATTGTTCCTGTAAAAAAGAAGAACGGGCAATTGCGAATTTGTGTTGACTTTCGGGATCTGAATCAAGCATGTCCGAAAGATGATTTTCCACTTCCAATAACAGAGTTGATGGTGGATGCAACTACCGGATATGGAGTCTTATCTTTCATGGACGGATTTTCTGGATACAATCAGATACGGATGAACCCAAAAGACAAGGAACTCACATCATTTCGTACCCCAAAAGGCATATATTGTTACAAAGTTATGCCTTTTGGATTAAAAAATGCGGGGGCAACCTACCAGCGGGCAATGCAAAAGATTTTCGATGATATTCTACATAAGAACGTTGAATGTTATGTGGATGATCTTGTTGTTAAAACAAAAAGACACGACGATCATTTACAAGATTTACGTGATGTTTTCAAAAAACTTCGAAGACATCAGTTAAAGATGAATTCGTTGAAATGTGCATTTGGCGTCACCTCTGGAAAATTTCTCGGCTTCGTTGTTCGACATCGGGGCATTGAAATAGATCAATCAAAAATTGAAGCTATAATCAACATGCCAGAGCCAAGAAATGTACGTGAGTTGAAAAGTCTTCAAGGAAAACTTGCGTACATTCGAAGATTTATCTCTAATCTAGCCGGACGTTGTCATCCATTCAACAAATTGGTGAAGAAAGATGTACCATTTGAATGGGACAACGCTTGTCAAAATGCTTTCCAAAGCATTAAACAATATTTGTCTCGTCCACCAGTACTCATAGCTCCAGTTCCAGGGAAGTCGCTGACTCTTTATGTTGCAGCACAAGAATATTCTCTAGGGGCACTTCTTGCCCAAGTTAACGAAGAAGGAAAAGAGAATGCACTCTATTACTTGAGCCGGACACTGGTAGGCGCTGAAATGAAGTATTCACCTATTGAAAAAATGTGCCTCGCGTTAATCTTCGCAGCAAAAAAGTTGAGGTATTATATGCTATCACATACAATCAATCTTGTTTCAAAGATTGATCCATTGAAGTACATAATGTCCAGACCAATTCTTTCTGGAAGGATTGGAAAATGGGCATTACTATTGTCTGAGTTCGACATCAAATTCATTCCACAAAAGGCCATTAAAGGACAAGCTTTGGCGGATTTCCTTGCTGACCACCCAATTCCAACAGAATGGGAACTTCAGGAAGACCTTCCCGATGAAGAAGTTCTATTCATCGAAATCATACCATCATGGAGGCTATACTTCGACGGGGCAGCCCGAAGTTATGGTGCCGGAGTAGGAGTGGTCTTCATCACTCCTCATGATCTCGTCATGCCCTACTCATTTGCCTTAACAGAGAAATGTTCGAATAATGTGGCAGAATATCAAGCTCTTATCATCGGCTTAGAAACAGCTTTAGATATAGATATTCACCAGCTGGAAGTCTTTGGAGACTCTAAATTGATAATCAACCAACTTTTAGCTGAATATGAAGTCCGTAATTCAGACTTGAAGCCATATCATGAACATGCAGCAATGCTTGTGAGACGATTTGATTTGATAAAAATCAAATTCGTCCCGAGAAGTGAAAATAAGGAAGCTGATGCCTTAGCTAATTTGGCTGTTTTAGCTAGATCAGATGAAGAATTTTCCCACTCCATATCAATTGCTCAAAGATGGGTGCTTCCGTCATTTCTACCCAGTAATTTAGAAGAAAACAATAGTGTCGAAGTAATCGAAGATGAGGAAAGAGAAGATTGGAGACAGCCAATAATCGATTTCCTTCAACATCAAAAGCTACCAGATAATCCAAGGCGAAAAACAGAAATCAAGAGGCGTGCCTCTCGCTTTATCTTTTATAAGGGAACACTTTATCGACGATCATTTGATGGAGTTTTCCTTCGATGCCTAAGTAATGATGAAGCAACGCAGGTCGTGGAAGAAGCCCACTCTGGAATTTGTGGTGCCCACCAGTCTGGACCTAAACTCCATTTTCGAATAAAGAGGATGGGATATTACTGGCCAACTATGGTACAAGACTCCATGGATTATGCAAGAAAATGTGAAGCTTGCCAAATCCATGCAAATTTCATCCATCAACCTCCAGAACCATTACATCCGACAATAGCTTCATGGCCGTTTGCTGCATGGGGTCTTGATGTCATTGGGCCTATAACTCCAAAGTCTTTAGCAGGGCATGCATACATCCTCGCCGGGACAGACTACTTCTCTAAGTGGGCCGAAGCCATACCATTGAAGGAAGTAAAGAAAGAAAATGTCGCAGATTTCATTCGTATCCAAATCATTTATCGATATGGTGTCCCGCGACATATCATAACTGATAATGGCAAGCCATTTTGCAATAGCCACATAAATAATTTATGTACAAAGTTTGGATTCAAACAGTACAACTCGTCTATGTACAATGCGGCAGCTAACGGATTGGCAGAGGCATTCAACAAAACACTATGCAGTCTGCTGAAAAAGGTTGTCTCCAAATCAAAAAGAGATTGGCATGAGAGAATCGTTGAAGTCTTATGGGCTTATCAAACTACTTATTGGACTCCAACACAAGCCACTCCTTATGCCTTAGTATATGGGGTAGAGGCTGTCCTTCCCCTGGAGTGTCAAATTCCGTCACTTCGAATTGCTATTCAGGAAAGTTTGACAACTGAAGAAAATGCCCGCCTTCGATTGGAAGAGCTGGAAGCTTTGGATAAGAAGAGGTTAGAAGCACAAATGCATCTAGAGTGCTATCAAGCTCGAATGGCCAAGTCTTTCAACAAAAAGGTGCGACCAAGATCATTTCAAGTTGGAGATCTGGTACTTTCCGTGCGCAGGCCAATCATAATCACAAGAAAAATAGGGGGCAAGTTCCAACCTAAATGGGATGGTCCATTTCTTGTTACCCATGCATTCACTAACGGAGCGTATAAGATCGTCGACAAAGATGGATTGCAAATCGGACCTATCAATGGAAAAATTTTTAAAGCGTTTTTATGCCTGAAGTTTTTTATTTTTAAATTTTTCATTGTACAAAAAAAAATTGTGTTCTTGTAATGAACTACGTTCGACTTGATCCCATTTGGGTACGTAGGCAGCTTGAATAAATTATAAATTCAAGTTCAATCACAACTAATAAATTCATTCAATTTGTTTATCAATTGCTATAAAAAAAAAAGACACAAGAAACATGAAAAAGAAAAGTTCATCCAAATAAGAATAGTAAGTCAAAATTCAAACAATATGGTCTTAAAAAAAAAAAGAGATCAGAAATTCATGACTTTGTCAGGATCACTCGCCATTGATCACTCGCAGAAAACTATCTTCAAGGGTCTTCCTTTTCTGGTCAATGGATGCTATGCTAGCGACATCTCTTGCTTGTGCTTCTTCCAATGCTGCCTTCTTGGTTCCAATCATACTTGTTTCTTCCTCTTGGGCTTGAAGTTCATCACGAAGTCTATCTAGCTTAAAGGTTAGCTCACTAATTTTGCCTCTCAACGAAGAACACGTGGAATCCTTTACTTCCAGTTGAATGTTCAAAAGTTTCAACTCCTCCACCTTTTCTTCAACGGTTGGACAATCCAAGTGCTGCTTTCTTTCAGGCAAGTAAGAGTCAATTTTTTTTAGAAACACATCCATGCATTTCATCAAAGGTGCTGGGTCTGCGTGGAATGAGTTGAAAATCACATTCTGAAGAATTAAATTATTTTCATCCCACCAAGATCGAATATTGGAGAATCCATACTTTAAGACATCCTTAAAACATTTCTGGAGGTAATTATTCATAACTTCTTGCAGAGCAGCCTTCAGATAAGGAAACTCTTGGGTAATTCCAGGTGGAGGACCAGACATGAAAGAACAGATTGGTGCAACCCGATGATTATTTGTTTGTGAAGGCGGAATACTGACTAAAGCCAACGAAGATGGAACGACAGGAACTCCTTGATTGACCTCTAAAATATTAGCTCTCACAGTCCCTGAATTTACTTCATCTTCAGCATTAAAATTGTCCATGATATGCACCAAAGTACCTTCATTGATGGTGCCTGGATATTTGCAAAGAAGGTCATGAGAATCATTAATACCATCTATTCCTTGAAGTGCATCGATTCGCCCGTCATTCTCGCCAGTCTGATTTTGCAAAAAGTTTGGATTCATGGAGAAATTTAGTTCTTCAGGGACGCTCGGAAAACCTACAAGAAATAGAACATGGTTTCAAAAAAAAAAAAAAAAGAAGGGAAAAAAGTGCAGTAAACAACAACAGGACACATACCTGCATTTCGTGTCCTGGGCGACATGTCCAAAAATCCATCATTTGATGATGTGTTCGGGAGGCTGAGGTTAATGTGAGAAGCTCCAACTTCGCCTTTTGAAAGACTCGGAATAGCTTGAAGCGGCCTCGGTTCTATTGGTCGTTTGATTTTGTATATTCGAGAAAGAGGAGCCTGAAATTGAAGATTGTGACAGAAAATCAGATACAAACAATACATAAAATAAAAAATAAAAATAAATAAAGGGAGAACTATATCTAATCTCCAGAACTCTCATCTTCTGGAGTCACAGTCTTTCCTAGTGCTCGTGATGCTCGATCTCCAGGACTACTGTGATCTGAAATCAAAATTGCTTCTGGCACCTTATCAGCAGGCTCAGAGGTGGCAGCAACCTTTGCCGAGGGAACTATGATTTTGATTCTCTTAATACCTTTTTCATTTTGTTGGTTTAGATCTCTCTTTCGAGGAGCCTCTTCAGGAGCAGCATTTAGAGGGTTTAACCCTCTAGCTAAAACCCTGTTTGGAGTGGAGCCAAGAACAAAGTCACGGGTCTCACTAGAAAATAAGACATGCACCTGGACCTTGGTCAAAAGTGGTAACACTTTGCTATTCCACCAAGCCTGGTATTCAACATCAATGTTTTGATGTATATCCCTCACATACTCTGGAATATGAAATACAGACCCACTTTTTATCTTAGTTAGGGACAACCAAACCAGATACGTGTCGCCTACACTGGGGGCAATATTCAACTTTCTTGGTGAATAGGGAAGTTTCTGTCTAAAGCCAAACTGTCTCACAAACCTGTGAGGATTATACGCCTCAAGAATGAAAGGTGAATTTCCTCGACGATAAGAGACAAATCCAGATCGAATACTTATCATGAATTCTGAAGTATCTGCAGACCTCGATTGGTCGTCCACACGTACATCAGGATGAGATGATGAGGGTAATGGATTCCAGCAAAAGTTATCGGTGTTCATCGCTCCACGGATAAATTCCTGACAATCAACGACATTTTTCTCCCAAGATTGAAAAGCATTCAGAGTTCCAGCATATCTTCGAATTATAGGACGAGAATAACTCTTGTCTACATGAGCATAAACACCTCGGACAAAATAAGTTGCTGCCCAAGCATAAAGAAAATGTCCAGGAAATGAATGTGAAATTGAGCCAAGATCTGGATTTGCCTGATAGTTAGATGTTCGTGTAAGTCCACTATAAATGCTCGCCAATATGGGTGGAACTAGACTATAAGTGTACCCGCCTGCCATCCTAGAAGATGCTTTAAAAGTCCCAACTCTTAGACTTTCGTCCCCAGACGGAAGAACGAAGCGACAAAGCCATAGGGAGAGATAGGCTGCTATCTCTAATTCCTCTTCTTCTTCCATAGACAGAGATGCTGGAAAATTGCCCCAGTGACGTCGATCCCTACGAGTAATGTCTCTCGGCTTGTCTGCCACCACGGGCCTCAGTATTTCCTTCGATGTTCTTTGATGGCGCCTTTTGAATGGATTTAAATTCATAGCATTCTTATAATTTTTGTGTTGTCGAGGGTTCGGGACAACCATTCTCATGAAACCAAAAATTAATCCACTGTTCGTGAGTAACTCTGTCGCATTCATTCGCATGGGCAATCAACGCGAAAACATTAAAGAGATACAAACAAGACTTGGGAAGATGATCCGTCAACTCTGAAAGGCTTGGGACTACTTCCTCATAATAATGACCCATCATCGAAAGTCCACTTATCTCACGGATGTCCCAAAGAGAAATGCCAATTTCACCATTGGCAGTCACAAAGGTGTTGGTTTCTGGACACCAAACCTCACAAAGAGCTCTATAAATGGAGTTTGGGCGATGGTAATCTTTTGCAGCAGAACCGACTGCAAAAGCTAACTCTCGGAGATTCCTCTTGAGTAGAAGTTTCTGGACCCACAAAGACCACTCCCAAAATTTTGGAAGAAAAGAAATCTCTCCTCGACTGACCAGTGCGCTTCCCCATCGTATCTCTCTATTATCAATTCTCTCACAAATCACAGCCCTTGGAATGTACTCCATGCTCTGGGAATGATGAGGTGGAAGACACAAAAAGGGAAGATGACTGCTAGAGTGATTGGACTTGCTAGTATCCAAACTCTCGTGACAATCACTAATGGTGGACATATGCAACTCCGACAATGGCTCCAGAAGGTTGGGGAAAGGATCTGTCGTTGGCTTATGGACACTAACTTTAAGTTCACCTCGTACGCCGGTCTGGGCATGGTACTTCACATCAGTATCTTTGAAACGCAGATAACTTTTGCCTTGATTTTTAAACTCAACAATTTCGTGCATGTCAGAACACACTTTATCATTAGAACTTGTTACGGCCATGTCTGCAAAAAAAAAAAAAAAAAAAGTCAGCGAAAAAAAGAAAAAGGGATAGTAAACCTTTCAAATTGGTTTATTGTCTAAAATCTCGAGTTTCCAAAATATGTAAATAGTCTCTACAAAGAATGCCTTGGTTGGTCAAAGGAACAGGTCCTTGATCCCCAAGCATGAAGTGCTTTGGACAGTTGAGGGAGCCAGTCCTTGGTCTTCAACACAAAGTGTCTTGGACAATGGAAGGAACAAGTCCTTGATCCTTAACACAAAGTGTCTTGGACGATGGAAGGAACAGGTCCTTGGTCTTCAACACAAAGTGTCTTGGACGATGGAAGGAACCAGTCTTTGGTCCTTAACACAAAGTGTCTTGGACGATTGAAGGAGCCAGTCCTTGGTCCTCAACACAAAGTGTCTTGGACGATGGAAGGAACAAGTCCTTGGTCCTTAACACAAAGTGTCTTGGACGATGGAAGGAACAGGTCCTTGGTTTTCAATACAAAGTGTCTTGGACGATGGAAGGAACCAGTCCTTGGTCCTTAACACAAAGTGTCTTGAATGATTGAAGAAGCCAGTCCTTGGTCCTCAACACAAAGTGCCTTGGATAGTCGAAGGAGTCAGTCCTTGGTCCTTAACACAAAGTGCCTTAGACGATGGAAGGAGCAGGTCCTTGGTCCTTAACAAAAAGTGCTTTGGATAGTGAAAAGTGACAGTCCTTGATCCTCGACGTGTACGGAGGTTTGCAATTTTGAGTTTATTCATAAGTATGTAATTTCTGAACTCATAAAATAATTGCAACAAACATTTTTTTACCTCTACACACAGAAAAATCTTGAACCTCAGAATTCTTGATTCGCTTCAAAAGGTTGAATTCCTGCATAAAAAAAAAAAAAAATAAATAAATAAACAAAAATAATAACAATAACAATAACAATAATCAACAAAAAATGATGGGATAAAAAAATAAAAAGACAATCCAAAAAAAAAAAAAGGAAAAAAAAAAAAAAAAAAAAAACCAAAAAAAAAAAAAGGGAAAGAAGAAAAAAAAAGGGAGTGAAATTTGACGTGTGAAAAAAAAAGAAAGAAAAATGAAAATAGCAAATCAAAACCAAAAATCAAACAAAGAAACTGAAAGAGAAAAAAGAAAAGGAGAATGAAGAAGTAAAAAATAAAATAATAATAATAATAAAACCAAAAAAAAATAAAAATAAAACAAAAGGATTTGATTTCTGCCAAATGGTAGAAACTAGGGGTGTCAAAAAGGCTCGGTGGCTCGGGCGTCTCGTGGCTCGTAGGGATCGAGCCTAGGCTCGGGCCGAGCCTCAAAATAAGAGGCTGGCTCGAGCCCGAGCAAGCCCGTGTGGCTCGCCGAGCCACACTGGCCGGCTGCAGGCCCGTGTGGCTCGTCGAGCCACACGGGCCGGCTCGTGTCATGGGCCAAAAATGGCCCGTGACAAAAATGCTCGGCCCGAGCAAATTAAAGAAAAAAAATTTTGAAAAAAAAAAAATTTTACCTGCTGCACGGTAGTAGGTGTGACCTGCTGCCTTAGGTAGCAGGTCACAGGCAGCTATAGCTGCCTTTTTTTCGTATTGGTACATTATACTATTATCTTTTTGAAATTCAAATTTGAAAAATAATGCGGGTTTTTTATCTATAAATACGAGATGATTTTTGAAGTTTTAAATCATTTTACTATCGATTTTAATTCGCATTATTTCTATATCATAGATTCAGATTCAAGTTTCAATTTCTTCTTTCTCACTTCTCATATAACAATTAATATATTCAATTTCTTTCACTTTACAGTCTAATATTCAGTATTTTTTATTATACTAGTTATTATGGATTTTACAAGTGATGAAGTTAATCAGTTTGGCGGTAGTTCGAGTACTCCATCTAACTACGATGCATGTGAAAATGTTCCAATTAATTTGGAGGATATTGAAGAGGAAGAAGTTCAAGTACTCGAGACAAAAATGTCAAAAAAAGAATCATCAGACTGTTGGCAACATATGACACGAAAAAAAATTGGTGTTTAAAATGGAGTAGATATTTGGAAAGCATGTTGCAATTATTGTGGCAAAGAACTTAGTTGGAAGCCTGGCTCGAGCACAACGCATTTGAATAGACACGTATTGAGGAGTTGCAAAGCAAAACCAGCCGATCTCGACTCGAAACAAACCGAACTAGTGTTTGGCGGTTCTAATTCTACTCTTTCCACTTTTGTATATTCACAGGAAAGATTTCGTGAAGGAATGGCTGCATACGTGGCTACAGCAGAGATGCCGCTTACGATGATAGACTCAATACACTTTACCCGACTCGTGCAGAATTATCTCCAACCGAGGTATTCTTCTTATTCTAGAAATACTCTTCGTTCGGATAGCATAAAATTATATAACAGAAGAAAACAAATTACTATTGAAGGTCTAAAATGTTTTAATAGTGTTATATCGTTTACTTCTGATTTATGGACTGGTTGTAATAGAAAAGGTTATATTGCTGCTACGGCTCATTATATTGATCACCTGTAGCTTCTACATAAAAGAATTATTGCATTCAGATGTGTAGAATTTCCCCATAATGCCACTAATATATACATGGTTTTAAAAGATATCATACAGGAATATAGTATACAAGATATGGTTCGAAGTTTTACTTTTAATAATGTTGCAGTGAACAAAGTTGTTATTGAAAGATTTATTGCTGATCTTAATCCCATATTTGGAAATTTATTTTTTCATCAACGTTGCGTATGTCATATTATTAATTTGATTGTAAAAGCTGGATTAGAACATATAAGTTCACCTTTAGATAAAATTAGACAAGCAATAAATTTTATTACTGTATCACCAGTAAGAAAACAAGCATTTAATAGTTTGTGTGCAGAGTATGAATTACAGGAGAAATCATTTGCCACTGATGTAACACAAAGGTGGAACTCTACATATCTTATGTTACATTCGTGTGAAAATTACGATAAAGTGATTTCACTATATTATAATGATAGGCATACACTCGGACCCGAACATAATTTGGAAGATTAGGAATGGACTATTGCATTTTACGTGAATAAATTTTTACAACCTTTTTTTGATGCTACAAAGGAATGTAGCGGTGTTTATTACCTTACATCTTCTCTTGTTTTACAACATTTTTTCTACATTTCACAAGCATTTCATAAATATAGGAATTTGCCACTTTTTGCTGATGTAGTCCGCTCTATGGAGTTAAAATTTTGTAAATATTGGGAAGAGTTGACTTCTTTATTTCTTTTAGTTTCAGTAATGGACCCTCGACTTAATTTAACTGGCACAAAAACTACTGTAAAGGGGATATCAGATTTTTTTAATATAGAATTATCACACGTGCATATAGAATCTTTTTTATGTGAAATGTATAATTATTATGCTGAAAAGGAAGGTCAGCGTAGTTCTACTTCCCAAAGTTCTTTTTCAAGAAATATTACAACAAATCCCGAAACTTTATGGAATTATTTAGATAGCAATACAAGTGCTCCTTCATTTAGTTTTAGTTCTAGCTCATCAACATCTAGAGCGATCAATATTGGTGGTACAAATCTTGAAATTCCTTCTGAGTTAGCTAGGTATATGTGCGTGGATGTTCGTAGTGTGTTGCAACCGCACGAATTACAAGAATTTAGTCTTTTAAATTGGTGGAGATGTAACGAAAGGCAATATCCAATTGTATCAAAAATTGCACGTGATCTACTAACACCTCCGATGTCTACGGTAGCATCGGAGGCTGCATTCAGTTTAGGTGGTCGAATTTTATCAGATGAACGATCAAGACTAAAAGAAGATATATTGGAGGCTTTGATATGTTTGAAGGATTGGGAATGTGCAGAATTACGTGTTCAAGAACATGTTGATAGTATAATGGCCGAAGAGTTGCAGCATATCCAAACATAGGATGTTGTAAGTTTTTAAATTAATTATTTTTCTTTAAGAAATGTATTTTTTAAATTTATTTGATTCAAAAAAATTGTACATGAAATATTTTATTCGTGTACAATTTTAACTCCGCCTACGTTGATTGTAGCCGATCCCAAGCCCGGAAAAAGGAGGAGGGTTGTAATTTGTAACTTTTATTTATTTTGTTATTCGTATAAATTACATAATTTTGAAAGTTGTACTTTTATTTAATTTGAAATTTGTATAAATAATAAATGATGCAATTTTTAAATTCTTTCAAAAAAATGTCATTCAACAATTTGCACCACAACAATTAGCATGCGAAAAAAATGTCATTAAAAATTGCAAAAAAAAAAAAAAAAAAACCAAGCCGGCTCGGCTCGTAAAAAGCCCGAGCCTTATTTTTTTGGGCAAGCTTTGGCTCGGCTCGGCTAAGGCCCAAAAAAAGCCCATTACGATTTACTCGAGCCGAGCTCGAGCCCAAAATTTTGGCTCGCGAGACGGCTCGGCTCGGCTCGTTTACGTCCCTAGTAGAAACCAACAAACCAAACAATTGTTTGGTCACACAGAGACCAAACAATTCTGGTTTGGATTCCACAGTCGCTCCAAAATTTTGTGGGTTTCCGGGTAGGTAAAAAAAAAAGTGAAAAAAAATCGATTTCTACTGTTCAAAGAAACCATTTGGATTATTTGAAAAAAAAAAAAAAAAAGGTTTCTACAAAAGCATAAACCGATTTGAATTAACAATTCTAATTGTTAATTGGTTTCTATCATATGAACATTGTTAATTGGTTTTTGGTTTTTTGCCTGCCATGTAGTATATGGTTTCACGCTTTTCACTTTGCTAATTAAAAAATAAAAAAATAAAAATAAATAAATAAACGATTTATGCCGAAAATGGCAGATTTTAATTCACCAATTCCAACAATTGAAATTTTGTTGGAATTGGTTCCAGAAACCAACAGGTACTAAAAAAATAATAATAAATAAAAAGGGTAGAAAAGAAAAAAAAAAAAAAAAAAAAAAAGAGAAAAAAAAAAAAAAAGGAAAAAAAGGGGGTAAAAAAAAAAGGGGGGGGGGGGTTTCTCAATTCTCATGGTTCCGCCGTCAAGTAAGAAAAAAAAATTTAAAAAAAATTAAAATAATGGTTTTGCCATTGGCAGAAACCAAAATCCAATTGGAATTGCCAATTGGTTATGGTTCCTGCCGGCGGAAACAATAAGTTTCAAACTTTTGGTTTCCGTCGGCCAAAACACATAAAAAAAATTAATAATACTAAAGTAAATAAAAAAAGAAGAAGAAACAAATGAAAAAAAAAAAAAAGAGATAAAAAGAATTTGTTTACCTCTGTTTGCAAGGTTTAACAAATTTGTTTTCACATCTCCTAATTCCTTCATATAAATAGGCGGGTAACGGACTTCACTTAAACCCAATTTACCATAAAACGTAAAAAGACCTATTTAAATCAAATTTGTTATGGGTCTATAAAATAAATAAATAATCAAAATTCAACCAAAAAAAAATCTTATTCTCGAATTTGAAGGATAAGAATTTTATCAAATTCACATTTTGCTTTCAAATCTTCTATCCGTATTAATTTACTAATGGGAAGTTTGAGGTCACATAAAAAAAAATCGAAATCGAACAAATCAAAATAAAATTGAAAGTCAAGATTTATTAATTTATTTATAAATAAATAAATAAATCTTGAGGGGGCATTTGTAGACATAAAAAATAATAAAATAAAATGGATTGGGTCGATTTAAATCATCAGCCCAATTAAATTTAAACCTACTAAAGTCCATAAAACCTAAAGGTCCGTACCAAATTTTAAATAAATAAACAAACAAATAAAATAAACAAACAAAATAAATAAAATCATAATTACTTAATTATCTCTTTTAATTAAATATAATTGAGTAATTACCAAAATTAGTCCGAATCCTCCCCTATAAATAAGACCAATGGTCCATAAGACAAGAGACAGAAAGCAAGCAAGAAAAGAAAGTAGAGAACACCACGAAGTGCTGAAGAAATCTCAAAGTTGAAAGAAGGGAAGAAATTCTGTCAAGTCTTAACTTGGTGAACCCCAAGAAGATAAAAATCTTCTTCGAATCAAACATGTTCACACCAAATTCAAGAAGATCAAAGTGTTCTTCAAATTATATCAAATTCAAATCCAAGTCCAAGCCTCAAGATTCAAGTTCTAAACAAGTCAAATATCGACAAATCAAATTTTCAACAAATTATTGAAGATCAGGATTTAAGCCACGTGGCCCCTCGTCTTCAAATATTCAGATCATTAATCAGAGGATTTTGCAATTTTGCAACTACAAGAAGGTCAACATCACTTGTATTTATCTAAATACAATTTGTAACGATTTCTGTATTTTAATACACGAAATTCCGTCGTACATCGGGTTTTAGCTGGTTAAACATTGATTTATTGGGCAATGAGTTGGGTAGTATCTGTTGGACCTTATATCATCATTGCCCCAAATGGGCTGGACACACGAAAGGTAATTTTGGCATCACAGCCCAATAAATCTCCCCCTTAACAAAAACTTTAAAGCAGTTGATATAATTTTTCCAGATCACCAGCACCAAGTCAAATAAAACCTACACAAACACAAAGTTTACCTAGTATCAATTCTTAAGAGTTGCAAACATGACTTAAATTTATTTAGAGGAAGTACCTTAGTACCCATATCAGCTGGGTTAAACTGGGAAGGGATTTTCTCAAGCAAAATAGATTCTTTTTCAACAATATTTCTAATAAAGTGCATTCTCACATCTATGTGTTTAGTTCTTTCATAAAAGACTGGATTTTTACATAAATGTATGGCACTTTGACTATCAGAGTAAACAACAACAAGTTCAACAAATTCATTTACCTCACTTAGAAGACCTTTCAGCCATAAGGCCTCTTTGATGGCCTCAGTTGCAGCCACATATTCTGCCTCAGTAGTTGATAAGGCTACAATTGATTGCAATTGAGACTTCCAAATTATACAAGTATCATACAAAGTAAACACATAGGCAGTAGTTGATTTCCTGTTATCTCTATCACCAGCATAGTCAGAATCTACGTATCCCTTTAAACTAACTCCCTCTTTACTAGATTTAAAACATAAGCCTAAGTCTGCTGAGCCTTTCAATTACCTTAACAACCATTTCATTGCATTCCAATGTTCTAGGCCAGGGTTGGACATAAATCTACTTAAGGTACTTATAGCATGTGCAACATCGGGTCGTGTGCAAACCATGGTGTACATTACAGAACCAACAACATTTGAATATGGCACCTTTTCCATATATTTAAGGTCAGATTCATCATGCGGAGACTGATCTTTACTCAACTTAAAATGACATGCAAGGGGTAATGTCATAGATTTAGAATCATGCATAGCAAACTTGGATATGACCTTTTTCACATAATCAGTTTGTGATAACATTAATAACTGCTGAGATCTATTCCTTTTAATGTCCATTCCTAAAATCCTTTTAGCATGTCCAATGTCCTTCATTTCAAATTCAGCACTTAGCTTATTTTTAATCTCATTAATATCACTTATTTTTTGGCCAATTAACAACATATCATCCACATATAACAACAAATAAACAGTCACACAGTTGCTGTTACCCCTTTTAAAATACAAACAATGGTCAAATGAACTTCTCATAAAGCCAACTGAAGACACTAAGTTATCAAAACGTTTATACCATTGCCTAGGGGATTATTTTAGGCCATAAAGTGATCTTTCTAACAGGCATACATTATCAGATTTTTTATTATCAATAAAACCTTGTGGTTGTCTCATATATATGGTTTCATCAAGGTCTCCATGTAAAAACACAGTTTTAACATTCATTTGCTCTAATTCATAATTATAATGTGCAACTAATGCAAGCATGACTCTAATAGTAGTATATTTCACTACAGGAGAAAAGATTTCATTATAATCAATACCAGGTTTTTTGGGTAAACCCCTTAGCCACTAATCTGGCCTTAAACCTAAGGGGCTGATTAGGTGGATTTCCTTCTTTAACAGTATAAACCCATTTATAGTCAACTAGAGATTTATTTTCAGGTTTAGGCACTAAGCATCAGGTCTTATTTTTCACTAAGGACCTCATTTCTTCCTCCATAGCAAGCTGTCATTCCTTGGAGAACTGACAACTAATAGCCTCCTCATAGGATTTAGGTTCCTTAAAAGTTAAATCCTGATATGACAATATAGCAAGAGACAAATAGTCTTGCATCCTAATAGGCTCTCTTATTTCTCTTCTAACCCTATCTCTAGTTAACTGATAATCACTTAAAGGGTTTACTAACTCACCAGTAGGTCCTTCAACTGTTTCATCACCTGATTCTTCCACAGTTTCATTTTCCTCTTGATTTTCAACTGTAAGATCAGGTGAAGTTTCAAGTTCTATCTGCAGCCTAGTATTCTCTTCTTCCTGGCACTTAGGCTCCTCACTAGAGGCCTTCTTATCTAAACAAGGCATCTCTCTTTCATTGAAGGTCACATTCCTACTGTTTATCATCTTAAAACACCCAACTTCTCTTACCCAAAGCCTGTACCCCTTCACTCCTTCAGGATATCCCATAAAAACACATTTCTGAGATCTAGGTTCAAGTTTTCCTATACTTTGGTGTGCATATGCTGCACATCCAAAGGTCTTTATGTGTGAATAGTTAGCCAACCTACCTGTCCATACCTCCTCAGGTGTCCTACCATCTAATGCACTAGTTGGGGTCCTATTTATGATATAAACTGCTGTCATAACAGCCTCCCCCCACAACACCTTAGGGACACCTGAACTAAACATCATACATCTAACCTTATCTAGAATTGTCCTATTCATTCTTTCAGCTGTACCATTCTGTTGTGGAGTAAATGGTACTGTTTTATGTCTTAGAATGTCATCATCCATACACAATTTTTCAAAATCAATATTACAAAATTCTAATCTATTATCTGCCCTTAGAATTTTTATCTTTTTATCCATTTGATTTTCAATCAAAGTCTTCCAAGTTTTAAATTTTTCAAAAGTGTCTGATTTTTGTTTCAAAAGAAATACCCATACTTTTCTTGAAAAAATCATCAATTAAGGATGAGAAGTACCTATTCCCACCTTGGGAGGTGGTGGATGATGGACCCCACAAATCAGAATGTATATACTCTAGGATAGATGTAGTCTTATGTTTTCCTGTACTAAAGTGAAATCTATGTTGTTTGCCTAAGGTACAGTATTCACAAAAGGGAATTTTGGAAATTACATCACTACCAAAGGCACCCTTCTGACTTAAGATTTGTAAACCTTTCTCACTCACATGGGCTAACCTATTATGCCATTTCAAATAGCATCACTTTCAGCCATAGAGGATTCTGCAGTGTGACTCAAAATACTAGCCTTAGTGACATAGATTCCATTTCTTTTAATACCCTTGAAAATAACTAAGGATCCTTTAACTATTTTCAAGAAACCATCTCCAAATTTTCCTTGGAGACCTATGTCATCTAAGTTCCCAACTGAAATCAAATTTCTATTTAAATCTGGTACATACCTTACCCTTTCTAAGGTAAAGGTGTACCCATTATCAAATTTTAAAGCCACATTGCCTATTCCCAACACTTTTCAGGCTGCATTGTTACCCATAACAACCTCACCTCCCTCTAAGTTTTTAAAGTCAGGCAACGAATGCTTTCTAGAGGTCATATGAAAGGTACAACCTGAATCTAAGATCCATTTTACACTTTGACTTGAATTATCTGCATAATTAGCAGAGTTTAAATCAGATGTGGACTCAGTCACAACATAAACATCAACAGTACCCTCACATAGAGGCTCAACAAAGTTTCCTTCATCAATTTTAACATCTCTTTGCTCATTTTTTTTAAAGCAGTCTTTGATGTAATGCCCTGTTTTACCACAACCATAACATTTTCTAGCACCATTTCTAGACTTTGACCTTTGTCTACCCTTCCCCTTCTTTCTAAATGTATTATTTCCGTGATTATTTTGGTTACCTTGATTATTACTAGATCTAGACAGTGATCTATCTTTTACAAATAGGTTCTCACTTTCCTTGCCATGTCTCTCACATCTAACTTTCAAATCCTTGCTTCTTAAAGCATCAATTACTATCTCAGGTGTTAAAGACTCTCTACCATACTTAATAGCTGTCTTAACATCTTTATACGCATCAGGTATGGAATTTAACAAAATTACAGCCTTATATTCTTCAGATACTTTATCCCCAGCATTAGTTATATCTTGTACAAGTCTATTAAAAGTGTCAAGATTATCATCTAAGTCTCGGGACATATCAATTTTGAAACTAAAAAAATTTTCCAACAGAAAAAGTTTATTTGGTAATGATTTTATCAAATAAAGTTCCTCAAGTTTATCCCATAAGGCTTTTGCATTATCCAATTTTCCAACCTTTCTTAATACTGGATCAGACAAGTGAAGAATAATGGAAGTATAGGCAAGTTCATCAGATTCAGTCTTTTGATCATCAGTCAGAGTAGCAGGATATTCACCAGTTATAGCTTTAGATACTTTCTATTGAACAAGAACCCCTCTCATCTTTTGTTGCCAAATGGGGAAATCTTCTTTTCCATTAAAAACTCCAAATTCAAAAGTTCCCGTTGTCATTCGAAGTTTTTAATCAATATAAAAAAACTTTTAGGGCTAAAATTCAAAAAAAAAAAAAAAAAAAAAAAAGAAGTAACAAGAAGATATTCCACGAATGTATGACAATCACAAAGTATCACACAAAATATGGAAAAATATCAGGGGATATAACACAGTGAATATTTAACAGTAATCAATCAGAGGAATAAGGACCACTTCAGTATGCAGTGGTGTGTCTTGGGTTCACCAGGATTCCTTGAGGCTCAAAGACCTCAGGTCAAGGCTCAACCTGAAGTACACAGTAGTGCAGTGCAAAGTGTACAAGGTTTAAGACAAAAAATTGTCAATTAATAATCACAAAGATTAACTTGCAGTATACAGGGATCAAGAATTAATCACACAGATTAACCAACAGACTATATACTGAAATCAGAATTTAATCACAAAGATTAAACACTTGCAGAACACTTTAACTCAAAGCATATATGCAATATTCAAGAAATTTCAGAATGCCAACAACTTAAGAAATACACAAATTTTTGACATTAAGGAATAAATCATGTATTTCAGTTAAGAAAAATTTAAATGAGTTAAGAGAAATCGACCGGCAGATGAAGTTCACGCAAGAAGCTTAATATCTTTCAAAGCCAGTTCACACCGGTGAATTCGAAATCCATATTTTCTGCAGGAACCAACCAAACAATGTTAGTTCATAACGAAAAATGCAAGAAACCTCAGACAGAATCAAGATCCGTAGCTGAACAGATCAAGGGTTTCAGCTGACTGTTCGTCTTCCAAAAAATTCGGCCGTGAAAATTAATTTTCCACGACCGGTAGTCGAAGACAGGGACTCGAACGGACTAAACGGCTCTGATACCACTGTTACAAGAAAATACCCAAATCGACTCAACTAAGACAGAAAACTCTCGGACACAAAGGCATCAAGATTTCATCGATTAGGGCTCAGATCTTAGCATTGTACCCGTCTGTACAATGTAAAACTCATAAACCACAGTCCCAAACCACAAAACACAGAGGCAGTCACTTCAATGAACTAAGAACACTCAAGACCTAACTGAGAACTCCCGACAAAGCTCAATTGAACAGTCACACGGACTGTAGGAACACACAGAGGCCACAAAACCAGTAGTTTAATGGCATAATCTCAAGATTTACAGAGAAAGAGAAGAAGCAGAAGACACACAGTCATGAAGAGAGAGACCCAGAAGGTTCGAGAGAAAATCACGAAGAGGCAGAGAGAATATGACTCGAATTAGGGCCAAACGAGTCTCAACCCTCGTTTATATATTATTGGTAGCCACCGTAGATTTTAGTTTAAGTTGATCAAACGGTCCAGAGCAACTTGCATAGTTTAATTTGGTTTGGGCCGGGTTTCAGCTGGTTAAACATTGACTTATTGGGCAATGGGCTGTGTAGTATCTGTTGGACCTTATATCATCATTGCCCTAAATGGGTTGGACACACAAAAGGTAATTTTGGCATCACAGTCCAATAATTTTCAATTTTGTTGATCAAGTTTCCAATCTCAACTTGAAACACTGATATGTATGTGGCATCAGTTTATCATGATATTTCATTGAAAATTTCTCGTGTATTATGCTGATTTAGTTAATTGTTGTGGGTGCCATAGAATTTTTCGATGGCTGGAAAGAATAGGAGGGTTTGTCATAGCTGCAACAATGATTTCATTGATGATTTGTCCCCTTTTTTCAAAAATCTTGCTCAAATATCTAACAAAGAGGGCGTGGAGATATTACTCAATGTAACTATCCGCAAGATAACAAGAGTTACGAAAGAGCAGGAGAGACAAGAGGGAAGAGTTACGGAAGAGCAGGAGAGACAAGAGGGAAGAGCTACGGAAGAGCAGGTGAAACAAGAGGGAAGTGATCCGTGACTTAGTTCCTTACATTTAATTGATTAAAGATTGATCTTGTAATAGTCATGTTTATGTAATATGCACTATAAGTTAAGTTGAATGTTGTTCATGGTTTCTCTTTGAATTTTGCATTTTGATTATGTGCGTGTATGTTCTTGGAGTTAATGCGACGTAATAGAACCACGAACTGAGCTTAGGGTGTGTTTGATAGGGCCAATTCCATGGAAAATAGAATTCCACCCAAATTGTAGTGTTGATAGCACACTTTTTTCATGGAATTCATTTTCTTAATTGTCTTGGAAATTGTTCTTTTCTTGGTTTTCCTTGAAAATCAATTCACACCATCCTACTTTGACATTATTATTATTATTATTATTATTATTATTATTATTATTATTATTATTATTATTATTATTATTATTTTGTAATGGAAATAAATTCTAAAATTATTGTAAAAAAATATTTCCCTTTAACTGGCAATATTCATGTAAAACAAAGACAAATGAACAACAAAAGATAGATAATTTTCTTAATTTTTATTTTTTTGTTGGCAATGAAAACAAATTTCATACCCAATACTAGTAAATTATATCCCTTTAATTGACTTTTTCATGTAAAACAAAACTAAACGAACATAAAAAAACACTTATTTCAACCTTTTTCACGTGGAAAATTATACCAATCAAACACAATAATTTACAATTTTCAGGAAAATAATTTCTAGATAATTCAATTCTTTGAAATTCGTTTTCAATTCAATTCAATTCCACTTTTGTAACCAAACGGGCCCTTATTGTATTTTACAGTTCGTTTATTGAGATGGATAGTTCATTTGTGCAAAGTGTTCTTTCAAGTGTTGGTGGTTATATAATCATTTTTTCAGTTTGATTAAATAGACATGGGAGCACAAGCAAATGTCATTGCCTGATTAAATGGACATGTGAATGCCTGAATGTACATAGTAAGGAATTTGTTTACTCTTAAGACTTCACAAAACAAAAGTGAGACCTGAAGCAAGGCAAGTTCAGTGCTCCCTCAAGTCCCTTGATTGAAGCCATTACATGAAGATCACGATTACAGATTGCAGTATGTTCTCCGTTTTGCACCATTACTTTCCAAAACATCTAGAAAATTTCATCATAAAATCCAGCCGCATCTTGGTGAGTTTGTGCCTCATGCATGCTTCTTGGTCCGCGCTAGATATCTTGGAGTTATTTCAGTAGATGTTCTAAACGTGTCGGAATCCTATAGAATTGGATGTGCTCTTGGGGATCTAATGTTGGATATTGGTTAAATAAATCGAGAATTGAAAATCGATTAAAGTGACTTCGTATCGACTTCGGCCAAATACTCAAAAACTCGACTCAATCCGTTTAAGCAAAATTGTTTGCCACTTCACCGCTTCGGGGCGCACAAACGGGGATGCCAAATATACCCTCGTGGGGGGTCGGGGGCAACGCCCCCGAAAGAGAATTTTGATTTCTCTGCATGTATTGAAGGGTATATTTGGCATTTCGAAAACCAATATCGGATGAATGAGAAATTACGAAAAATGACGAAAATCAGTAAATAGACACCTTTTCATAAAGGTGCATTGTTTGGAAAGGGTGCATGGTTTGGCCTCAACCATTTCGTCGACACCCTTTCATGGTCTATAAATAGGACCCTTTGGGTGTCCTATTCCTCACAGTTTGATATGCAAAACGTCTCTCATCCTCTCTTCTATCCAAAATCAAAATCATTTCATTTATTTTGATTTTCTTTCATTTCATTTTTGGAGTACATAAGCCTAAATTTGGTTCGTTGTACTTGTGTTTTGGAGTGCTACAAACACAAGTGTAGCCGTTGTATCTTGGGAGTCGATTGCCGAAATCCGTAGGCACCGTTGCGGGGCAAATTCGACTTAAGGACAAAGAGTCCAACTCTTGCCTCGGCTTTGTCCCTATCTTTATACTTATTTTTGGCATCTCTATTCACAAAATTCTTCCAACATCTAACAGGTGTATAAGCTCTAAATTGAGGAGTTTCAAGCCATGGATCGAGTGTGCTTCTTGTGTTGGGCCTCAATAGAAGCACATAGAGTTCGTTACGATTGTAACTGTTTTGCCCAACAACAGCATAAGATGGATGTGGAGGTGAAAGAAAACAGCTCATTTGAGCTTGTCCATGATTCCGTAATGGGCTTGATGGGGGAGACACTAGCAAGGATGTCATCGTTCTTGTATTTTCCTTGCACAAGTAATATGAAAGCAAGAGAGTTAATTCAGAATGATTCTCGAGTAAAACAATATTGTTCGATTAAAATTTCAGGTGATCATTGAACTTTGAAGATGTGTAGTCAGGTGATCATTGAACTTCATTTCTTCAAAGTTGGTCAGGAACTTAAATTGTGTTATTGTTGGGTTGCTTAACTTCGAAGGCTTTGTTATTGTTGGGTCTCTTAACTTCAAAGACTGTTCTAATTATTCGACTCACGTCCATTGGTTTAACTAACTAAAAAGCTGACTTGGCAGCCTAGTTGACAAATAACTAGACTGCCATGTTACTTTTTGGTTAGTCAAACTGAAAGGCTATTAAATGATCAAATTGTAACAAAATTTAGTCCCTATTTGGTCCCTTTTTTGGAAATAAAAATAAGTGGAATAGTATTTATTTTTATTTTTTTTTATCGAGTGGTTGAAAAAGAAGAAAAAGTTTTAAGTTTATGTGTAATATTATTTTATGGACGATCGTGTGATTAAAAATAGGAGAGAGAAAAAATAAAATGTAATAAAATTTAATATAATGAGATTTCAAACCGACCTTTCATTATAAGTTTAGCAATATTTAACCCCATATCGTTTAGACAAAGTTCTCGTGTGTATCACTATTAGTACCTTGGACTCATTAAGGTCGTTGAGACTGCTGTTCTCGGCGCATCATCTTTATCAAAATAAAAATTATTCATTCCGCTCGAGCATAGCTCTAGTGCCGTCTTCCGTGAAATAGAAAGATGAAGAAATTAGGAAGATGAAGAAAATATCTGATTGGACAAAAGGTAAAACAAATTTGATGAAATGTTGAACAGAAGAATTTGATTGAAAAAACTTAAGGAATTAGTTGCTATAATGAACAAAGATTGAGGAGTTTAACTGCAATTACAATTTGGGACGAATTTTTGAATCCCAAAAATTGTTTTTTTCTTGATGGAAATCAAAAGCAACCATCATTTTTTACGAGCCCTCTTACTGGTGGAACCCACAGTCCCCTTCAACAGCTCTTTTTTTGCTCAAAATCCACTAAAGAAGCAAAAACAGAAAGTCCCTAAGCCCTTTTTTTATATCCAAAATGTATTTTAAAATAGTGCTTTGTTGGAAAATGAGTGGTCAAAAAATAAGAAAAAATTATGAATTTACATGTAATATTATTTTATAGAAAAATATATAGTTCAAAAAGAATTTTGAAAAGAATTAATTTTTGAAAAAAATGGGGACTAATAACATTCCAGAAGGTGTACATGTGGCGATATTTTAATAGAAAAATAAAGGATTAAGTCAATAGTCACCCAACTTTATACTCAGTGTCGTCATGATCACTGAATAATACTATTTGTACAATTTCGGTGTACAAAATAATGATGCACCCCTAACATGGAGGGAAATCCACACATAATGCCTTTGTTTGAACCATGTTATTTTCATAAAAATGCATTTTTGAATAACGTATTGATGAAAATTGTATAGTTAAAAAAAAGTTTTGAATTTGCGTGTAATATTATTTTATTGAAAGATGAGTGGTTGAAATGATGTCAAATCGCTGTTGAAGAATGCACTTTTTGAAAAGAATGTAGGTCAAACATGACTTATAAATTATGTACTGACTCCCTCCATGTGAGTAGAGTGTCAACGATTATGTATACAAAAAGTGTATGTATAGCATCATTTGATTTTGTCTTTCGTTAACCACCCGACTTTATACTTTCCAACTTTATGCATTGTGGAAAGGGTGGCCATGGTGGATTTATGCCAAAAAGAAATGGAAAACGCTTTTCAAATGAAACCCTCGTTATTGAAAAATACTTCGACAGGATGGTCGCACTGCCACGTCCAATGCCGAGGTGCCACATCAACATGTGGCCCACACGCCTCAGGGGTGGGTGACAGGTGGCCCTCCCTTATAGGACTCCTATCGAAGTAATTCTCCTCGTCCTCTCTCTTCTTTTCTCCCCAAATATCTCTCTCTCTCTCTCTCTCTCTCTCTCTCTCTCTCTCTCTCAGAGCAGCAGGCTGAAGAACGGTAAGATATATGGCCGGAAACCAGGTTAGTATCTAGGACCCTCGACGGTGGCGACACAGTAATTAGTACTCCGTTTGGCGTCTTTCTCTTCTTTATTCTAAAATCTGTAATTGATGTAATTTCTTCTAAATATTTTGAAGTTAATTGTTTCAATGGTCACTGAAGTTAAGTCCACATTTTTAATTGATCACTGAAGTTTAAAAAATTGAATTTTGGTCACTGAACTTAAGTCAATATCTTTAATTGCTTACTAAACTTGAGTTCATGTCTTTGATTGCTCACTGAAATTTTAATTGCAAATCGACTTAATATTTGAAAAGTTTGTACATTAATTCGCATTAATATTTCCTCCTCACATGAATGCTGGAACGAGCATCCTTTGTTGTACACACACAAATGAGAGACAAATTCAGTAATATATTTTAATGTTCTTCTTCTTCATCATAGTGAAATTCATTAAAGAAAAGTGATCCTAACTCTCGTGTTGAATATATTTTATACTTTGGCTTTTCAATTTCGTGTAGAAATATCAGACATTTAAAACATAACAAAATCCAGTCACATGGTAAGTTAATCCCAAGGTACATTCTTCGTTGATAACAAAATCCAGTCACATGGTAAGTTAATCCCAAGGTACATTCTTCGTTGAACTTCTTCAGTTCCTCTCGATTCAAAAGAAAAACAATCTCCAAAACAAACGACAAGAAAAATGCCTATTCCGCTTGGATTTGCCTCTGGAGTATGTGCATATATATATTTTGGAATTTTCTTCGTTCCTTATGAATCTTGATGGTTCAATAAAAACAATCTAACAATGAAATTTACTGTTTCAATCAAAATCTTCGTTTACAAACAAAACCGATTTCATTCAAGCAACCCTTTGTAGACAGCTAAAGAGTCGAAGAAGTATGAAACCATGCCACAAGGATACTGACCATCCCTTTCTACCCCAAGAACCAGACTTCAGCAACGGTGCATCAACCATGTTAATAAAGATACTTCAGCTCATGAAATAACTCCTCCAAGGAGAAAAACATTAGTAAGTTAACTTTCTCATAAAATACAATGCAGTAACTTGAACACTCACATTGATAATCTTTTTCAGCAAAAGAAAACACGTACTATATCCATGCCGATTATGGAACTGAAACCGCTAACATGTAGATCTAGATAAGCTCAGTTAATCCATATCTTTCGGCAACATTGTACATAACTAATTTATCCCACACCGGGCCAAAAAGTTGGTTCCCGCCAATCATAAAGGTAACAGACCATGAAGAGAGAATCACAGCAAACGCCAAGAAGCCAATTGCTGATCCAACAACATCTGTACAAAAGGAAGAATCAGTAAATGAACTTGAGATGCTACGGTTTATTTTAACCCCTCCCCTCCTAAACCCAAAGAAAAATTTACAGTTAGGAGAATATGAAAATGTGGATGGAGAATTTCTTATAATTGTTGTTCATGTCTTCTCTTTCCACTGAGATGTCTGGTATCAGTCAAGAAGTCTAAAAGGGAAGAGCGGTTATCAGTTGTCGCAGCCAGATAAGAAGAAAAGGCAGCATCAGGGCTTACTTACTTTCCCTACCAATTTCAAGGTTATAAAAAGATTGTTTTGAGGTGATCAAATTAGTATATGAGACAAAAATACGAAACTTAAAAGACAAGTCCAATCATCCGTTTATTGTCCTTTCTAAAAGATAAGGTTTTCTATACACAAGATGATCAAGTCCAGTATAACAACTCGGAGATTTTTTTATGTGGAGACAAAACAGTCCAAACCTTTAAGCAGTATCTTGGACTGTGCATAACTCGAGAAAATCAACAAGGAGTATTTGTCCAGTCATAGAGGTCAAACCATTTCTTGAAGAGCATGGTAGAGCTGAGTTTATGCATTAATTTCAACTACTGATCTCTATTAAAAACAATATTAACATTCTTATACATACTATAAACCACTCAAAACATATAAATCATCCAATACTCGTAAAAACTTCAAACGATTAACTTTCTTAACCAAACCCTTCAAATTAACTGAAACAAAAAGCACGCAATAATACATACAATGATTTATAAATTGTTTTAGAATTCATCCAAAATCTAGTTTCATTTATAAATATCTAAACCAAGAGAATTATCTATTCCATCAAATATTGTCCTTTGCTTCCAAATGTTTTCAGACTCGATGCCAACGTTGTGTTGTTGATAAAGCTAATGTTATGAGTAGAGGTAGACAAAAGAATTATAAAAAATAAACATCATGTGTCACGAGCTGAACTAATGCAAGAAAATGTCTTGACCGGTGACATTCTTAAAGCAACAGGTCTACCTAGTGACAATCTGTTTTGGTTTGTTAATTGCTTATTGTTTGGTATAAAATGTGTGTGCTTTGTATTTTAGAAAGGAGAAAGAAAGTGTAATGGTAACAAGTGAAAACAAAACCCCTTGTGGATAGGATAAGCTGAGAGTTAATTTGTGTAAAAGTGAATGATCACATCACATACTATGCCCAGTAGCAAAACTCGTAGAAAAGACAACGAGATTTTAGCATTATTAGCAAGGATACTTCCACGCTCGTTTTGAACTTGACTCGAGAGCTAATAGTTAGTTTTAAGTGTACATGAAGGTAAATCACTCTACTTCCATCTACTAGATTCTTAAAATGATTTACTTAAGAATCGTCTCTACACAAACAACTATTTACTAATCCAATAAAAATGTTCTTAATCACCAAGTATACACCATAGTTTTATATCCAATTCTTTACCAATTTATGGAACTTAGGGAGCACGCAAGGGGGGTGATTACAAATTCCCTTCAAAATTTATATCCCAGAACAAAACATCCAGAACCACATAAAATTTCCTATCATAATCCGCATTTCGCACAAACACTTTCTTAAGAGTGAATTTCTAGGCTAAACACTAGACACCCTAAAGATCATTTTACATATTAAAGACCACTAAAAAAATATAAATCGTCCAATACTCTTCAGAACCTCAAATGGGTAACTTTCTTCACCGAACTCTTAAAAATTAACTTAAAGAAATGCATGCAGGTAAATTTGCATATACAGAGATGGGAAGGCTTACAGCGGCGGAATAGGGCGTGGGAATTATGAGAATTCGGGTGGCGAAGAACGGGCCAGAAATAGAAGCAATTGACCGCCCAAAGGAAAGGAAGACAGAAAAATCCGAAATTGAAGAATCTACGAGCGTAAGCTACTGAATCCTGATATGAGAGCCCCAATGGACCATCGATTGTGGGCCACTTAGCCGGACCTGTAATTCTTCTGGATGGGGTAGAAGTTAAGGGGTTGCTCTCATCGGCGGCGCCCGGGATGGGAAGAGTAGTGGTGGTGGTGGGTAGATCGGAGGAGAGAGGATTCGAAATTTCTTCCATTTTTCTGCAAACAAGTCAGTACCAATACGGTATTATACTTTATCGACCAATCAAACCAAGTAGAACACAATAAATTAGTCTTTTTAACATTTGACGGGAATTAAAATTAAATTTTTAATAAATTTTAATAAAAGTCGGTGAAATGTACGTCGATAAGTTTCCCTTTTAATTTAGGAAAAATTGACTCATTGGTATACAATTTTTTGCTCTGATAAAAATTGATTATCCATGTTTCTTTATATATTTCTACAATCCACCACTCTTTCACATATTTTGTCGAATCTACAAATATTAATCACTTATCTATCATTTATTTTACATTTGACAAAGATGCTACATATATAAGAGCAAGTGCTAAGGAGACTACCAGAATGTCAAGTCACAGATTTTTATTGGACTTTGCACAAAAAAAGATTTAAAAGAGTCGATCAAAATCCGTTACATCAGCCAGGGGTGTAAGCAGTCCGATTTTACCGATTTTTGACAAATTTTCAAACCAAGCCGTTTAAAACAATTTGAGAAAAAACTCAAACTTAAACCAAACCATTTTGAACGGTTTGAAAAAAACTCAAACCTAAACTTAACGATTTGGTCCGGTTTTAAATCGCCGGTTTCGCCATATATTTTTTTACCCGTCTATTTTTATGTCATTAATTCATTTAATTTAATATATATTTATATCTCACTAGTAATAAATCTAAAACAAACTAAGCCCCTGTTTGAACCAAATTTTTGGGACAAAAAATGAAAATTTGGATCGTTATTCCACAAGTCCAACCGCCTTTGTTGACCAACTATTTCATGTGTGGGACCCAACCTCCTCTCCAATAATCAATTTTCTCATTATGATGATATGAAAAATATGGCTCAAACGGAGGCTAAATATATCTACTATAAATTTAAATATTAACTAAATCAAAGTGAAATCACAATAAACTAAAACATAAAATTTTTTTCCCTTTTTTGTTCACCTTTTTTAGGTTAATGACGATACAGTAACGTTACAATACAAGTCTACTAAACAAGATATAAGGTCCAAAAAACATAATGATGTCCAACAAGACCTCGTGATCATCATATCTGAAAAAAAAATATATTGGTTAAACAAAGAGAATAACCAACTACAATAATAAAGCAATTATTTATAATATCTAAACATAACAATTACACAAGTTTACATTTGTATGATATTACGAAACACATTTAATTTCAGATTCTTACCTTAATTTGCTCCAAAAAATTATTGATCTGAAACTTTATTTGTAGCAAATATTATCACCAAAGGTTGAGGATCTCTTTGTCTCCGATTTGGTATAATGGACTTCAATTCGACTTTGAAGAGGCGTGAAAAATCTGAAAAGAAGTGTGTGGTGCCGGTGACTCAAAACTGTGTGGGTGTCGACTGGAGTTCATCTAAATTTTGAAGAGGAAAAAGAATTTTGATAGATTATGTTAGTTTTAAAATTATTAAATATATATTAGGGTTATTGGATGATGATGATGATCATCATCATCATCATAATAATAATAATAATAATAATAATAATAATAATAATAATAATAATAATAATAATATATCTATATTAGAAAATTAGGAATTGACAAAAATACCCACAAATGACAAAACTATTGAATTTTACATATTTGGATGAATTTTCAAAAAATTTCATTTTTTTATTTTTTTTTATATTTTTTCGTCGGTTCGGTTTGGTTTTAAATCGCAATTAAAATTCTCAAACCTAAACAAAACCATTTTAACCAGTTTAGTTTGGGTCAAAACCATTTCGTTGACCGAGTCCAAGCGGCACCAAACTGACGATTTCTCAAATGTGATTTCGGTTCGATTTTTCGATTTTTGCTTACAGCCATAACATCAGCACCTGACAATTTCCTTGACATTTTTCTCTGTGCATATAGCTTCATTCTATATTTATAATTAGTTTATAAACAAGTACCTTATATGTTTTTTTATCGAGTGGTACCGGTAACACATCTCATTCCAAACATGTGAAGTCAATTTGGTAAGAGCAACTCTAAAAAACTCTTTATTTTTAAAGAGTATATTCTATAATTTAGATAGCATTTATAAATTTAGAAAATTAAAATTTTGAAATACTCTAACAAACTCTTTATATTTAACATTTAATTTTACTACTCTAAAAAATTATTTATTTTTTTCTTTATTATTTTATTATTTTTATACTTTAAAAATTAAAATACTTTGAATACATTTAATTATAAGGAGTGGATTTGGCTCTCTAAATTTGGAGTGCCAAACCCACTCTCTAAATTAAAAATTTTAATTTTAAGAGCCTCTTGAGGCATGATTTTAAGGGCTGATTCTTCAAAATAGAGAGTATATCAAGCTTAAAGACTATCTTAGAGATGCTTTTAAAAGATAAACAAAACTTCGGTTCTCTAAATTTGGTCCCTATTTGGATGCCCTTCTCCCAAAATTATAATCAAGAATCCGACTGTTTATACAGTCAATGGCTCCAATTATGGCTGCCCTATTTTAGGGATGACAAAAAACATTCGTCAAATTCGATATCCGCGAGAGCGAGGATTACTCACTTAATCAAGTGTTCGAGTTAGTGACGGAGTAGGGGATTTCACCCTAGGTGGCTACAGGTAACAAGGTCCGTGTCCCATTTAACACCTTTTTTTTTTTTTTTTTTTAAAGAATTCAATACTTTAAATAAAAACTTCACGAAATTT
>NC_036250.1:11029335-11047748 GCF_002742605.1 Olea europaea var. sylvestris | reverse complement strand
GAGATATTACTCAATACAACTATCCGCAAGATAACAAGAGTTACAGAAGAGCAGGAGAAACAAGAGGGAAGAGTTACGGAAGAACGGGAGAAACAAGAGGGAAGAGATCCGTGAATTAGTTCCTTACATTTAATTGATTAAAGATTGATCTTGTGACTTGTAATAGTCATGTTTATGTAATATGCACTATACGTTTAAGTCGAATTGTGTTCATGGTTTATCTTTCAATTTTGCATTTTGATTATGTGCGTGTATGTTCTTGGAGTTAATATGACGTAATAGAACCACGAACTGAGCTTATTGTATTGTACAGTTCGTTTATTGAGATGGATGGTTCATTTGTGCAATAGTGTTCTTTCAAGTGTTGTTGGTTAATTTATGATCATTTTGTCAATTTGATTAAATAGACATGGGAGCACAAGCAATTGTCATTGCCTGATTAAATGGACATGAGAATGCCTGAATGTACATATTAAGGAATTTGTTTATTCTTTGAGACTTGACAAAACAACAGTGAAAGAGACCTGAAGCAAAGCAAGTTCAGTGCTCCCTCAAGTCCCTTGATTGAAGCCATTACATGAAGATCAGGATTACAGATTGCAGTATGTTCTCCGTTCTGCAGGATTACTTTCCATACAACTACACAATTTCTTCATAAAATCCAGACAATCTTGTGAGTTTGTGCATGCTTCTTGCTTCACACTAGGCATCTTGGAGTTATTTCAGATGAATGTTCTGAACATGTTGGAATCCTATAGAATTGAATGTGTTCTTGGGGATGTAACGGGCGTATAAGCTTTAAACTGGGGTATTTCAAGCCATGGATCGAGTGTGCTTCTTCTGTTGGGCCTTAATGGAGGCACAGAGAGTTTGTTATGTTTGTAACTATTTTGCCCAGCAACAGCATAAGATGGATGTAGAGGTGAAAGAAAATAGCTCATTTGAGCTTGTCCATGATTCCGTAATGGGCTTGATGAGGAAGATGCTGACAAGTATGTTAGCTTTCTTGCATTTTCCCTGCACAAGTAACATGAAAGCAAGAGAGTTATTTTAGGATGATTCTCGAGTTAAACAATATTGTTCAGGGTAAAATCCCTGGTGGTCATTGAACTTTGAAGATGTGTTGTTAGGTGTTCTATTTCCCATTATTGAGAGGCCTAGTCAGGTGTAAAGCAATTGCCCCTATTTAGGGAGTTGAGGCGAAAAATGGCTTGATGAACCGAATTCCATCAGCCAAAATATTCTCTCATCCTTATCAGTAAGGCTCATGGAGTCTTAGCAAAACTAAAAGTCATTTCTTCAAAGTTGGTCAGGAGTTAAGATTTGTTATTGTTGGGTTGCTTAACTTCAAAGACTTATTGTTGGGTTGCTCGACTTCAAAGATTTTATTAGTGTTGGGTTGCTTAACTTCGAAGACCGTTCTAATTCAATTATTTGACTCGTGTCCATTGGCTTAACTTACTAAAAAGCTGACTTGGCAGCCTAGTTGGCAAATAACCAGACTGCCTGTTACTTTTTGATTAGTTAAACTAAAAGGCTATTAAATGATCAAATTGTAACAAAATTTAGGTTCCATGACCTTGCATTATAAGTTTAGCAATATTTAACCCCGTATTGTTTAGATAAAGTTCTCGTGTGTATCACTATCAGTACCTTGGGCTCATTAAGGTCCTCAAGACTGCTTTTCTTGCTGCATCATCTCTGTCAAAATAAAAATTATTCATTCCGCTTGAGCGCAACTCCAATGCCATCTTCCATGAAATAGAAAGATGAAAAAATTAGGCAGACGAACGAAAATGTCTAATTAGATAAAGTAAAGCATATTTGATGAAATGTTGAAAATAAGACTTTGATCGAAAGAAATTAAGGAATTAGTTGCTATAATGCATAAAGATCGAGGAGATTAACTGCAATTACAATGTGGTGTATGGATTAAAAATTGTGATGACAATATAACTGCCCCATATAGCCCTTGTTTGAGTCATTTTCTTTATCCAAAATGTATTTTAGAATGATATTTTATTGAAGAATGTTTGATCGAAAAATAAGAAATAATTATAAATTTACATGTATATTATTTTATGGAAAAATATAAAGTTGAAAAAGAATTTTGAAAAAAATGGGGACTAATAATTTTCAGCAGGGTGTACATGCGGCTATACGTTGATAGAAAAAGAAAGAATTAAATACTTAATGTCATCATGATCAATGAATAATACTATTTGCATACTTTTAGTGTACATAAAAAATGACATACCCCTCACACTAAGGGGATCTACACATAAGGTTCTGAGGGTGTCAACTATTATGTACACAAAAAGTGTATGTGTGGTATTTCTTATTTAATTTTGTTTTACGTTGACCCCCAACTTTATACTTTCCAACTTTTTGCGTTGTGGAAATTGGAAAGGGTGGCCATGGTGGATTTATGCCAAAAAGAAATGGAAAATGCTTTTCAAATGAATCGCTTGTTATTTCTCTATTCTTTTCTTCTCAAATTGAGAGTCTATTCGGTAATAATTATGAAAATTGATTTTTTGATCTTAAAGAGAAAAGTGAGGGTCGCCTTTGAGTGAAAAGTTAAAAATAAAAGTTAAAATAATAAAATAACAGATAAAAAATCAATTTTATGGAGGTGAAAAAGAAACACCAAACGGGCGGAAAATCTCTCTCTATAAAGACAGCAGGCTGAAGAACGGTCAGAAATAGTATCTAGAACCCTCGACGGCGGTGACACAGTAATTAGTACTCCGGTCGGCGTCTTTCTCTTCTTTATTTTAGAATCAGTCATGGATGTAATTTCTTCTAAATATTTTGTGCATTTTTTCATATAATGTGAAGAATATCATCAGCATATCTTCTCCACAGATCCTCGATTCGCAGCAAGTTCTTATTTTCGTTTTTCTTTTTTTAGGTTTTTTTTTATTTTATTTTCACGAGTCTATTTTAATGGAGATTCCATACCCTTTAATTAATTCATATTCGCAATGATAATTAATTAAGATTATTATTTGGAAATTGTGTCTGGAATGGGCCTTGTGTTGTTGCCAGGAACTTTCATGGCTTCTGATTTTCTTTCAGTTTTAAGAATGTGTGCCTTCTTTCATGGCTTCAGTTTTAGCAGGCATACGTTAATAGGTCTTGAATTTGCGATTCATTTGTTGGCAGATAACTTGAATTTTTCTCTGCCGTTTTTTATTTTCAATTTTGTTGATCAAGTTTCCCATCCCAACTTGAAACACTGATATATATATATGTGGCCTCAGTTTATCATTATATTTCATTGAAAAATTCTCGTGTTTTATGCTGATTTAGTTAATTGTTGTGGGTGCAATAGAATTTTTCAATGGCTGGAAAGAACAGGAGGGTTTGTCGTAGCTGCAGAGGACGTGGAAAGAACGAGGATTTCATTGACGATTTGTCCCGTATTTTCAAAAATTTTGCTCAAATATGTAAAGAAGAGGACGTGGAGATAATACTCAATGTAACTATCCGCAAGATAACAAGAGTTACGGAAGAGCAGGAGAAACAGGAGGGAAGAGAGCAGGAGAAACAAGAGGGAAGAGTTATGGAAGAGCAGGAGAAACAGGAGGGAAGAGATCCGTGAATTAGTTCCTTACATTTAATTGATTAAAGATTGATCTGGTAATAGTCATGTTTATGTAATATGCACTATAAGTTTAAGTTGAATGGTGTTACATGGTTTCTCTTTGAATTTTGCATTTTGATTTATGTGCGTGTATGTTCTTGGAGTTAATGTGACGTAATAGAACCACGAACTGAGCTTATTGTATTGTACAATTCGTTTATTGAGATGGATAGTTCATTTGTGCAATGGTGTTCTTTCAAGTGTTGGTGGTTGTATAATCATTTTGTCAGTTTGATTAAATAGACATGGGAGCACAAGCAAATGTCTTTGCGTGATTAAATGGACTTGGGAATGCCTGAATGTAGAGAGTAAGGAATTTGTTTACTCTTAAGACTTCACAAAACAAAAGTGAAAAAGACCTGAAGCAAAGCAAGTTCAGTGCTCCCTCAAGTCCCTTGATTGAAGCCATTGCATGGTTCTTGCGCCACGCTAGGCATCTTGGAGTTATTTTAGGTGGATGTTCTGAACATGTCGGAATCCAATAGAATTGGGTGTTCTTGGGGATCTAATGGGTGTATAAGCTTTAAAATGAGGAATTTCAAGCCAGGGATCGAGTGTGCGTCTAATGTTGGGCCTCAATGGAAGCGGGGGTACTTTTAAAAACCACCCAGTCAAAAGACCAATTTTTCAAATTGACCAATTTTTTTATGCCATTCAACAAAAGAGCCTTTTGAAAAGTAAATGTTATTTTTGTCCTTATTATGTGTTGTAATTACAAAAACATATTATTTGCTCAAAAGACAATAATACCCTCTTTAAAAAATTAATAAATTCAAACAATCCAACTTAAATTTCAAAACGAAATCACTTTCCTTATCAGATTCTCCAACACAGTTAAAAAGAATTTTTCTCTTTTATCTGCTTGAACATTGAAATCTCAAAAAATTATCAAAGGCCTAACAAAAAAATATTATTTACAGTCGGCACTTGAAATTGGTAAGTATAAATACGTATGTTTAATTTCATTTTAGTTAAATTAGTACATTATTTGAATATTTAAATCTTATTTCAAAGTATGATTTTAGAAAAATAAAATATTACAGTTTTAAACGGATGTATAATTTTTTTAGCAAAAACGAGGAAAAAAATTTATCTGTTCAGATGTAAAATGTAGAAGACAGCCAGCCAAAAGATCGACCCGGATGCTACAGCCGGCCCGGACAGCTCGGGCCCTTTTTTTTTTGCTTGTATCATATTTTTTTCGTCCTTTTATTCTCGTAATTACAATTTTTTTAATAAATGATGTTTCCTAATGTAGATATGAGATCAGCTGCTGTTCCGATTTGTTACTTTGGTGAATTTGAAAATAATGAAAATGATCGATAGGTGTGGAAATGGACGAGTGAAAGATATGGTTGTACTACAATTGTAATAACATCAAATATATCATATGCAGAAATATACAATGAGATACAGAACTTGCTGAAAGTCGATCCCTCTAAGTACGCCATGGAATTGGGATTTCTAATGGGCGAGCATACATCCATTTTAATTTCACCTATAATGGTTACTTCTGCAGTTGAAATGAAGGTTTTAATTAAAATGAACCAGAAACGTGCGATTCCTATTTGCGTAACTTTGATGAAGAAGAATGTCCCCGAGAGTTAACACGAAGATTTCGATTGAGAGGATCGTAATGTGAATGAGTTTTGGGACACAGTGGAAATAGTGCGTGATGATGTTGTAGCTGTTCCGCGTTAATGACAGTTGCCTTTGGGGTTTGCGAGCAACGAAAATGGACACGAATGAGTTTTTTGTGGTTTGTAAGTTTGCACGGGAACATACTTGTGAAGTGGGTATTCGTCGAAATGATCACAGGCAAGCCCGATCATGGTTCATTGGTCGAGAAGTAATGCACAAGTTTCAGGACCCACGAATAATTTACAGACCTTTGGACATTATTAATGACGTTCGTCGAGAGTACGGGGTGGTCATGAGCTATCAGAAGGCTTGAAAGGCCAAAAAAATGCGTGTTGGAGGACTTGATGGGTTCGACCGAGGAGAGTTATGCTAAATTGGCCAGATATTTCTTTGTTTAGATGTTTATTTAATAGTTATCTAACTAATTCAATCATTAATTTCAATTGTTTATTTAATTATTAATTATTTAATTCAATTGTTAATTTTTCAGTTTTTTAATATTGTTTATTTAATTATTTAAATTATGATTATTGTTTATTTAATTGGTCAGATTTTGCTATAACATGGAAAGAATTAATACTGGATTGACATTTTTAATTGAGAAGGATGACGAAAATCGTTTCAAGCATTTCTTTATGGCCCTTGAATAATGCGTTCGAGAATTTCGAAACGCAATGTGACCCTTAATCCTAGTCAACGGTACAACCCTCAAGGCGAGATACGTGGGCAAGTTAATTATTGCAACATGTCAAGATGCTAACATCCAAATTTACCCTCTTGCATTCGGCATAGTTGATGGAGAAAATGATTTGGCAATGCGTTGGTTTTTTACGAAGTTGAGGGAAGTAATTGGGGATGTCGAGAACCTTGCATTAGTAATCGATTGAGGGCAGTCAATAATTAACAGTATCGCCGAAGTCTTCCACGAGACACATCATGGTTATTGTATGTACCATATACAAGGAAATCTGAAGACCAAGTATCGAGACAAGGGCATCGTTACGTTGTTTAGGAGAGCTGCAGAGGCTTACAGTTTTCAAGAGTTTGAAAAGTTTATGGTTGAAATAGAAAGTAAATCCTATGATGCATGAGAGTATCTGACAGAGATGGAGATCGAATATTGGGCAAGATCACATTTTCCAAGACGTCGATACAACATGATGACGTCGAACAATGCGAACTCGCTCAATGCCTTATTTAAGAAGAATCGAGAGTTACCAATTATCGCAATGCTTGAGAACATTCGTGACAAGCTGCAACAGTGGTTTCGTGATCGTCCTGAGGAATCACAGAGTTGCACAAGTATGCTAACCCCGGTTCAGAAAGATAAACTCTTCAAGACTCTAGAGGTGGTAAGGAAGGTATATGTAGAATAATTAGATCAGTTTCGCTTCTCCGCAAGATGTGCACGTAATTTCGAATACATCGTCGACTTGAATGATAACACGTGTACGTGTAAACAGTTTCAATTGGAGAGTTTTCCATGTACACATGTAGTGGCGGTGACTATGTATAGAGGAATTCCACCACACACCTTATGCAGTACTTATTACATGACTGGTTCTTCAGAGCAGCATATGCTGAATCCATATTTCCTATACCGAATGAAGTCGACTGGGAAGTTTCCAATCACATTCTCTCATTGAATAACTTGTTGCCACCAGCAGTCGGCCCACGTATTTCTGGACGTACACGTACGTCTAGAATACCATCGACCTGAGAATTTCCCTGGCCTCGTACGGGCGACAAGTGCGGTACAATACGACATACTAGAAGATTTTGTACAAATCACATCCCTTTACATGACAAGGTAACAGATATATAATTGAAGTTTATGTAACATTATTTATAACATTAATATTAATTATTTATGCATATTCTTAATGTTAATTATTTATGTTAATGATTAGATTTAGTTTTTTTATTTTAATATTTCATTAATTAGTTTCGTAATATTTGAAGTTTTTTTTTAAACTCAGTGCGTTCTCCATAATATACCCAAACATTATAAATACATCATGAAACATTTAAATAAACACATAAACTAAAAAATAAAAATTAAATATTAAAAAAATAATATATGTTTTACGATTATTTCGTAATTACAAATGAATGAATGAATGAAATATACAATGTTTAAACGTTACAATATGTACAATTATTTTAAAGAAACACGGCTCAATATCTAAGGATCACCATTAAATTCAAATTAATCACAAGCTAATTTATTTCTCCAATTTTGTATCCACGCCTGGTTGATTGCATCAACTTTCTGTGCTACACTCAAAAATTCTATGTACTTGATAGCGAATATGCCGCAATCACCTCTACAATTACAAAATATTGTATTAGCATATCACCGTCTAACTAGAATGTAAGTTGTAAATTACAAAAATAAAATAATAAACACTTACAATATTTGCTGTTTCGCAGTTGTCGTGTCCCGCATGGTGGCCAGTCTGTCATGCATAGTAATGTTCGCTTGTCTAGCCAACATTGGGACGATCACAGACACCGACTCCAGATTTTGCTCGAGCTGACCTTGTGTCAGGCATGAATGATCGGGGTCATACACATACATAGTCAAGTCGGCGAATACAATCTCCACTGCAATGTAGTGATGATTGACACACATCGGAATGTACAGATGCGTACAATCCTCCCATGGCTTTCCCCTGACACTCGGCCACATCCTTACGACCCACTCCATCATGTATGTAGGCACTGTGTACTCGCTACCCATAGCTTGGAACGTCTGGTACTCAATATCAACGCCACGCATGAACTCAGTGTTTAATATGAGTTGGCCAGGAATGTTGAAAGATCTTAGATGTCTTTCAGTTCGATCTTGCAGCAAATCCATGGCGAAGTCAATGTGCTGCACCAGGAAACACCAATTAAAAAAAGAGTTATTTAATTTCATAAATTCAAAACTCAAAAATATGTATACGTAATAAATAACGATATTACTACTTCGCTTACATCATCGACGAGCAAAGCCCCCGAAGTGGTGATGTCGTGAAACCACTTGTAAGCATCCGAGATCGTTTTATAAGCAATCCTGAGACTGGCTCTGAAAAATAAGAAAAGAAATTGTTAAGTAACAATGTAGATGTGTCAGCATTTGCGTAATTTGCTAATCCTTAACGAATAATACAATGCTTACCCGGGCATAATTGCTCTCCACTCCGCCTCGAATGCTTTCCATTTGGCGTGGTCCACCTTCCTGAATAAATTCGGGTGCGTGCCGTCGATGAACCTCCTCCTTTTCGCCTCCGCGGTAAACGGAGAAACGACGTACTGTGATGGTACTCTCGGCCTCTTGCCAACCACCAGCTCTGACACGTCAACAGTACATGACACCCTCCCAATTTTCGGCACTCCCTCACCTACCATCGGGACCACCTCTTTCGTCCCCTCCGACACAAAAACTACGTCCGGCGAGTCTGGTATCTAAGATGGTACCCTCTCTGCCTCGGATATCCTTTCCTCCTCCGGCACCCTCACGACCTCTACATCCTCCTCAGGCACCCTATCCTCCTCCGACACCTTCATGGCTTCCTCCTCCGGCACTCTTCCGACCTCCACCTCTGACACCCTTTTGACCGCTGCGTTGGGTACCCCCTCCTCCTCCGACACCCTCCCGACCTCTGCCTCTGGTACCCCCTCCTCCTCCGGTACCCTCTTGACCTCCTCCTCCGTCTCAATCGGGGCTCGATCCTCCATCTCCATCTCCATATCTATCGGGCCACCAAGATATGAAGTTAATGCATCATCTGATGCCCACAACGAGTCAACATACCCCGTCTGACCTCCTCGACCCTGATAACCACCGGCCACTTCGTCTCGATAGCCACCTGTCCCTCCGTCATCCCCTCTGTCCTCATAGCCGCCTGTCCCTCCATCCCGATACTCGCCAGTTCCACGCAGGCCCACTATGTCGCCCTGTATCGCTACGACCTCAGCATAAAGGTTTCCTAAAGCGACGTGTACTATCCCGACATCACGTCGTAAGTCAGCTACGTCACCTCTGATCTCCATCATAAGTCGGAACATATCATCGATGGAAGCACTCTGATTACGTGCAGCTTATCCACGTGGGAGGTGTCCGGACGCAGGAGACGGTGATCTCATGCAGGGAGGTGACACTCTCGACGGAGGTGATCGCATGTAGGGAGGTGACACCCTCGGGGAATATGACACCCTCGACGGAGGTGACACCATCGGCGAAGGCGACACCCTCAGGGAATGTGACACCCTCGACGGAGGTGATAGTCGACGACGCTCCTAAAAAAAGAAACATTACAAATCAATAACTTAATTAAAAAATTATAACGATAATCAACATATTATATAATACGTACCTCAAGATCGTCTAAAATAACTAATAACTGTTTTACAGGGGGCTTATCTTGTGCTCGCCAGCAGTGCATCCGAGGGATGCATGTATCCCCTCTTCTCGCATACCGACCAGCCAGGATGAAAACAGTCTCGTAGACTCGTATCTGCAACAATTACGATTATTATATGTACAATTTAATAAAAAAAATGGATAACTCATTATGTTAAATATTTAGCTGCAAAGCTAACGGCATGCCATATACATCGTACTTACGCTCCGACCTATCTCCCCCAGGCATCGAATGCCCCCTTCTGAAGATGCGTAAAGTATCGATAAAGCATCTCTCCTCCCAGGGATAGCTGTTGAACGTATTAATGTCATCAACAACTTGCAAATGAAAAACGTCAATCGACGTCTTCCTATGATGACACCTCAGTACGCTCTCTAGTATAAACACCATCTCCAACTTCAACTTGTCGAACATCAGGTCGCATCCCCTGAATGCATCTCCTAACTGCGCCAGTGTCACTGTCGTGTGCCCATTAAAATAATCATTCAACAGTCTCTTGTCTGTCGAAATACTGGCCCTCGCTGCTTCTTCGCCCATACATTTCAATCCAGTGATGAGAGCAAACTCGAGTATAGAAAATGTAGCAACCTTGCCCCCAAGATCAAAGTGGAGGGCATCTCTGTCAACTGGCTTAAACAGCCGACACAGTAATGAATCAATCAACTGTCCAGAGAACTGTACAGATCGCAATGAATGCAGGGGCCATAGGCAGGATCAACGTAATATCTCCGCGTGCCCCTCATCCAGTGAATCCAACATCGCTGTGAAGCTGGCAAAGTTACAGTTCGACGTAACTTTGCCAGGAAGATATCTCAAGATTGCGTCTAAATGGTAATCCATCCTGCAAAATTTCAAATGTTAGAACATTTGAAACATAATGTCACAAAATTCAACTAAACGAACTGTAAGTAATATACGCACGAAATAACAGATAATAAAGAAAATGAATTAAAAATTACACAACAACTTATAAAAAAAGGAAAAACTAATTTTTGTAAAATTATTTATTTCATAGTTTATTTTAATCCATGTTAGAAATTTATTTCAATTAAACATTAATTAATATTTTCATTATTAACATTTATTCATTTATCATTTAAATAATCATGTAATTATTATTTAAATGTTCATTATTTATTTTTGTACGTTTCAATTAATAATTTATTCCAATTGTTTTTCAATTATTTGTTTCAATTGTTCATTTAAATTATTTGATTTAATTACTTATATGAATCGATTATTTAAATTATTTATTGAACAAGCAAAGGTAAATATTTAATTATTTATTTCAAATGTTAGAAATTTATTTCAATTAAACATTAATTAATATTTTCATTATTAACATTTATTCATTTATCATTTAAATAATCATGTAATTATTATTTAAATGTTCATTATTTATTTTTGTACGTTTCAATTAATAATTTATTCCAATTGTTTTTCAATTATTTGTTTCAATTGTTCATTTAAATTATTTGATTTAATTACTTATATGAATCGATTATTTAAATTATTTATTGAACAAGCAAAGGTAAATATTTAATTATTTATTTCAAATGTTAGAAATTTATTTCAATTAAACATTAATTAATATTTTCATTATTAACATTTATTCATTTATCATTTAAATAATCATGTAATTATTATTTAAATGTTCATTATTTATTTTTGTACGTTTCAATTAATAATTTATTCCAATTGTTTTTCAATTATTTGTTTCAATTGTTCATTTAAATTATTTGATTTAATTACTTATATGAATCGATTATTTAAATTATTTATTGAACAAGCAAAGGTAAATATTTAATTATTTATTTCAAATGTTAGAAATTTATTTCAATTAAACATTAATTAATATTTTCATTATTAACATTTATTCATTTATCATTTAAATAATCATGTAATTATTATTTAAATGTTCATTATTTATTTTTGTACGTTTCAATTAATAATTTATTCCAATTGTTTTTCAATTATTTGTTTCAATTGTTCATTTAAATTATTTGATTTAATTACTTATATGAATCGATTATTTAAATTATTTATTGAACAAGCAAAGGTAAATATTTAATTATTTATTTCAAATGTTAGAAATTTATTTCAATTAAACATTAATTAATATTTTCATTATTAACATTTATTCATTTATCATTTAAATAATCATGTAATTATTATTTAAATGTTCATTATTTATTTTTGTACGTTTCAATTAATAATTTATTCCAATTGTTTTTCAATTATTTGTTTCAATTGTTCATTTAAATTATTTGATTTAATTACTTATATGAATCGATTATTTAAATTATTTATTGAACAAGCAAAGGTAAATATTTAATTATTTATTTCAAATGTTAGAAATTTATTTCAATTAAACATTAATTAATATTTTCATTATTAACATTTATTCATTTATCATTTAAATAATCATGTAATTATTATTTAAATGTTCATTATTTATTTTTGTACGTTTCAATTAATAATTTATTCCAATTGTTTTTCAATTATTTGTTTCAATTGTTCATTTAAATTATTTGATTTAATTACTTATATGAATCGATTATTTAAATTATTTATTGAACAAGCAAAGGTAAATATTTAATTATTTATTTCAAATGTTAGAAATTTATTTCAATTAAACATTAATTAATATTTTGATTATTAACATTTATTCATTATTTACATTTTTCTTTTTTCATTTGAATAATAATTTAACAACATTTCAATTATTTTAATTCTCATAGAAAAAAAATAAAAAAAAAAATTAATACTCGATACAGACGGCTGAGCTTGGCCGTCTGTTGCAGAGGTCGTCTGAGATCGCCATTTTCGACAACTCCGGCCACCAAAACCTATAAAAACTTACTTTCTATTAATTTTACATAATCTACAAAGATTTTTACCACTATTTCCAACCCTTTAACATTCAGGTTCAAAGATTAATGGGGGAAAAATAAGCAAAACTTACTTTTTTCGCCTCTAATGGTGGCTGGTCGGTATCCTCCCAAGAAAAAGTCGTCGGTTTCCTTGTTATTTCTTTTCCTTCTTTCTCTAGATGTCGGTTTGAGAGTGAAATGTCAGGGGCAATTTTGGGTTTTCAATGTTTTTAAGGTTTTTACAAATTTTTGAATTTATTTTTTTTAAACAGTAGTCAACGATTATTTTGAAAAATTGTCCGTTTTTGGGGGCTATCTGCCACAATTTCCTCCAATGGAAGCACAAAGACTTAATTGTGATTGTAACTGTTTTGCCCAACAACAGTATAAGATGGATGTGGAGGTGAAAGAAAGTAGCTCATGTGAGCTTGTCCATGATTCCGTAATGAGCTTGATGAGGGAGACACTGGCAAGGATGTCATCGTTTTTGCATTTTCCCTGCACAAGTAACAAGAAAGCAAGAGAGTTAGGATGATTCTTGAGCTAAACAATATTGTTTGGGTCATGTTCATTATTTACTAAAATTTCATATCCTTCAAAGTTGATCGCAGAACTTAAATTTTGTGTACATGCCACATGTTAACTAATGAGAAGTTCATTTGACAGGGCATAAAGATGCAGCAATTAATACACGATAGCATTTCAAGATTAAAGGCCACAATGATCTAAGAGACCAGTCTGCACACATTATATTCATTGAAAACTATAGAATACCATGACAAACGTAAAATTGATCAATGGATTAAGGAGACCTTTATAATAGGAGGAAGTACATTATCCAGAGGCAGAAAATGTAGTTGCAAAAAGAACATCGTTACAAATAATAGAGTCACTACTGACTAAATAGCTACCTCTGTCAATGCGAACTTGTACTTCATCCTTTAACTCAGCTGGGACTGTACCTTTAGTGGCATTATTTAGACTACAAAGATTAAACAGAATTCAGCCACGTCCAGGGTGTAAATTGTTTTAATCAACAAACCAGTTTGTTGACCAAATCTATTAGACCATATCGATATCCCAAAACATGCCACATACTGGATGATTATTCTAGCACTATACCAAGAGAAATTCACTTTCATCTCAGAAGATTATCTTAAACGAGAATCTCTTCCTCTTCGGATCCTTTTACATGCTGCAGAATTCTTTGAGCCATTGTTGGAGCTAGAGGGCAAAAGAAAGCGTCGACGATGACTTTCCACGTGAATTCTGCCTTTCTTAGCAACCCACTTCAATGGCATATTTTTTACTACATTGCCAATATCACTGGAGTTATTCACAAATGACATGCTTTTGAATTTGGTCGAGCATTTGGTGAGTGAGATTTCAACAAATCATATTGACCTTAATGACATGCTTGCAGAAGTTTCCTTGCAACGACCACAAGCAATCACAATGTGCAAATTCAGAACCGGGATTCCACATTTGACGTGTTAGACTGCTGTCTTTCTGACACAAAACCTTAGCAAAGAGGCAATCTCTATCGTCCAAAGTGACCGCAGTGTCAGGGATTTGCAGGGACAGAAGCCATGGAGTAGAAGCAATAAATTCTTCCTTCACATTTTGAAATGAATAAATCTCATCCTCATAAAGGTCAAGCCAGTAGCTCGAGTGTAACTCGGTTGTCAACCTGTGCACTAACCAATCAACCCTCTTGAGTGAACGAAGAATTGCATCATCATATTTATATGATATGCTTCAAGTGCTGAAGTGTAAGTATTATGCTCTAGGTTCAATCAATTTTGGACATAAATACTTTTATGTATAATTAATGCAATTAAATGACAGATCTATTATTTAATTAATAGACAATTAAATAAATAATAGAGTCCGTAGATTCAAATATTTGTAATTTGTTAATCATAAGGAGTTGTGATTGTGAGATACAAATTACATCTGATTGAATCTTGAATCATCCGTGATCGTAAGTAATAACGAGATACGGATATCGTTATTATGGATAGACCATCACGTGTGGCATTTCTTACTTGTGAAGTAAGTAACTGATCTCACAAGTTAAAGTGTGGTGACAATTAAATGAATACGTGGATGTTTTGTTATAGAACAAAACATTGGAGACTCGTCGAGAGATTCCACATGGATAACTATTTGAGTGTCAGTGGTTAATCTCTAACGTTCGGTAGTGGAATTGATCTTTTGACTTGAGATCGTCATGGTACCTTATATGAGGACAGTCATACTTTGACGGTGTTGGATGTTGCTCTGAAAAGGGCTGCTAATACGACATCGTTCGGGTACGTCAAGAATCGTATGAAGGTTGTGATTGATCAATAAAGGATTCGTCACTCTCAAATAGTAGGAGATTATGATCTGAGTTTCATTCAATTAAGTCGATGATGAAATCCTTGGCCAAGGTGTACTCATAAGTCGAAAAGGAGTTTTCGACTTATATTGACTTAATAGTGGAGTGAAAGATATGATCGATAATTGAGATTGACACAATTCCATATCTCGTAATTGATCGAATCATATTGACGAAGGGATTATAGTTTCACGGTAAACGAACGAAGTTGGTTTTGTCATACCACGTGACATTTCCCGTCACATGTATTGCCCTGACACATTGCTAAATGTCAATCAGGGACGGCGAGTGTGAATTGACGATAAATTAAAAGGGTATTTTAATTTATCAATTTTGATTATATCAAAATAATATTTCACGTCGTTAGGCATCGTGGTCGGAAACCTAATGGGTCGCACACAAAAGAGAATTGGAAGATTGCAAATTGCCAATTGGTTAATTTAACAATCGTTGGATAAATTAATTAATTGGATTAATTAATTCACGGGCCTGGTTTAATTAATTGGATTAATTAAATATTGAACCGCCGAGCCGAGCCCGTTTGGGTTTATATAAATACATGGTTAGAGTTTGAGGTCCATAAGGTTTTCATTATTCTTGTTGGCACAAGAGAGAAAACCCTAGAAGCTGCAACCTTGTTCTCTGTGTGGATTACCATTGGAGGTTAGACAATTGGACAGCTGTGGATGGCGAATCAAGATTGCTGGAACGAAAAGAATAGCAAAGAAGTTTGCAGATCTGGAAAAGGCATAATCTTATCACAATTTCTATCTAAACACAAAGGCGATTCTTGGTGGGAATCTAAAATCATTTTAAATTCCGCTGTGCATGTATAAGTAGATTCCCAACAGTGGTATCAGAGCCTACTTTGTATTTATTAGAGATTGTTTTGAATTTTTTGGTGTAATCAAAAGTTGATTTTATTCGTTTCATTGTTTCTAGCAATTAATTCAATTTTCAAAATTAGTTTTGAATAAAATATTTTTTTGGATTGGAATAAACAAAAAAAAAGGATGGAATTTGGCCAGCACCACCGCCGCCGTAGAGGCGGTGCCAGTAGCGCCAATCGCAGCGGTGGTGCCAACGGCACCAACCGTCGCTGGCGTAGGCAGCAACGGGCGCTGCTACAATGGAAGCAACGCCCGGCTGCTTGTTGCAGCAGCGTGCGGCACTGCTGCAATAGGAACGCCGCACGCTGCCAAGAGAAGAAGAAGCAGTGCCGGCTGTTGCTTCTTGCAGCACGCGACACTGCAGCAGCAGCCTAAGCGCTGCAGTTAACAGGAGGCGCCGCCACTGTCATGGGTTAAGAGTGTGGGGCAGCGCCAGTCATTGCTCCTGAAATTTGAAGAAGAAATTGGTGAATTCCCTAGGGTTTCAGATTCGAATTGGGGACGAGGGCTTCAAGAGTAATTTGAGTTATTTGAGGTCCCCATCTACAATTACGAATTCAGGGGTCAAATTGTTTAAATAATAAGAGGCGAGCTTTTTCTTATAATTTGAGAAATTAGGGGCTCCTCCCTGCAATTATAACAAGGGGTCGTTTTGCAAATTTAAATATAGGGGCTTCTGTGCTATTTCAGAGTTTTGGGGGCCTTGCCATTAATTTAAAACTTGGGTCAAATTGCAAATTTCAAAATAGATTTTGAATTTGAATTTTAAAGTTGTTTTAAAATTATATTTTGAATGAGTTTGACATATAATTTTAATTTTGACCCAAAGTAAAAAAAATTTATTTAAAATTGACGACTTTAATATTTTTGTTAAAATATGATTTTAACTTAAATATTAAATTTTGACCCTACATTGAATTTTATTTTATTTAGGAGTGTTATCTTAGATTAAAATATTTATTCAATTTAAATTAAAGTTTGACTTTAATTTAATACTTAATTAAAATTTGATTTTAATTGGTTATTCACCCCGAATATATTCTATAAGTTAGAATTAGATTCTAATTTGATATTTAATTAAAATTTGTTTTTAATTAAGTTATCTTGACCTAAAATTTTTCTTTGGAATTAGAATTAGATTCTATTTTGATATTTAATTAAAATTTGATTTTAATTAAGTTGCGTCGCCCTAACATTCTTCTCGAAATTAGAGTTGGACTCTAATATGGTATTTAATTAAAATTTGATTTTAATTAAAATTAGTTCCCCCTATAATCTTAGAATTAGAGTTTGACTCTAATCTCATTATTCAATTAAAATTTAATTTTAATTAAATTCAACCGCCTTAAGTTTTGAAATTAGAGTTAGACTCTAATTTGATATTTAATTGAAATTTGATTTTAATTAAATAATCCCGCCTTATAATTGTGGAATTTGAGTTGGACTCCAATTCAACATTTAATTAAAATTTGATTTTAATTAAATATGCCCGCTATTTAAATTAATTGATTAATATGATTGATTAATTATTTAATTGTTCCGATCCATTTGTCTAAAAGAGTTTAGACGATCTTCATTGCTAGAAACTTGAAACATGTTAGGATATAATATTAGATATTATATATACATACATTTATGTGATGAATGCATTATTAGTGGACGATTATGGACTCAACCATATGGATGTGTTGAATGGTTGAATTTTATTCTTGTTGTTTTATGGGCCTGGGAGCCCATTATTATTGTTATTATGTTGAGCTTGCGAGCTCTTGATCATTTTAGAGCTACGAGTCCGTTATTATTATTGTTGCTATGGGCTTGCGAGTCCAATTCATTTAGGCTTGCGTGCCAACTAGTATAGGATACAAGTTGCAACTAGACTAATTGAAGAGACAAGAAGAGGTGGAGACCATAGAGATGATGCACTGATACGGATCAGTGTGATCCCCCTAGGAATTGACCAACTAGTCTTCCTTATGACTCGGGAAGACTAGATAGTAAAGTCCATAATCGTCCACACTATTATATATATATATATATATATATTTGCATTGTTGATGTATAATAATATATGTATATGATTGTATCATTGTTGATGAGACTTTTGAATGCAAAATTCCTCCATAAAATATTAAGTCACATTTGTAATCGCCTTCCATCATTATAGTGAAAAATCAGAGTCCCAAATCGTCTCAACTTGTTGAGTACACTCAAGGCTGGTCCATTAAGGATATGTTTGACACTATGAAATATTTGATATTTCTAAATGACGGGTTTGACTTAACTAAAATTTATCTTTTGTTGAGTACACTCAAGAAGATAAATTTTAGAGGCATGTTAAGCTAACACATAAGATGTGTGAAAACAAAGAGTTGTCAGTTTAATGATCTGTGAGTTGTATGTAGATACAATTGATAATAGTATCTACCCAAATGTTATATTAAGGCTTGTTGAGTACACTCAAAGTCTTAATATAATAGATGAGATCCCAGCCCACTGGGAGTCAAGTATGGACTCCATAAATTTATGTAAGAGGGTCATAAATTTGTATTAAACAGTGGGAGC